>NC_056745.1:1279589606-1279739606 GCF_019279795.1 Protopterus annectens
ACAAACTAAATGAGAAATACAAAGAAATTTTAATTCATAAAGTTAAAATAACTTTCGAGAAATACAAGTTTTTGTCTTATTCAATAAGCCCCGAAAATACTTACATAGACTTAAAAATAAAACAAAAAGATTGAATAAACAAAACCATATCAAAGAAATCTTTTCTCTAAGGAAAAAGAAGAATGTTTCTAGTATACCAGAAATACTGGATGAATTTAGAAATCACTTTCACAAGATTAACCATAACAACATTAACATGGAACCTAAAGATAAAATAAAGGAGTTTATAACCACAAACATGAATAAAAAGCTTAATAAACAACAGATTAAACTATTGGACAAGAGTATTTCATATACAGAAGTTATTACACAAATAAATAAGCTTAAATCAAACAAAGCACCAGGTAATGATGGTATTATACCAGAGATATATAAAATCCTTTCTAAAACTACATATTCATTAATACATAAGGTTTTTATTCTGGCCCAAACTGAGTTAATAACCCCCCCCCCCATCTTGGCAATATACATTTATTTCACCAATTTTAAAACCTAATAAAGATCCAACTAGATGTTCTTCATATCGACCCATCTCATTACTTAATGTTGATTATAAAATGTTTATGAGTATTTTTGCTGATAGATTGAAGACAATTATCCCGGCATTATAGACATAGATCAGACGGGCTTCATTGTAAATAGAAATACTTTTGATAATATAAGAAGAACTTTAACATTAATTGATTTTGCAAATAGGAAAAAGAAAGATTTAACACTTATTAGTCTTGATATAGGTTCAGCATTTGATTCAGTAAGTTGGGACTATCTGTTTACCTTACTGAAATGCACAAATTTCTCTGATGCATTTGTAAATTTAATTGAGCATTTATACAAAGGAACGCTGGCTTATATTAAGGTAGGAACATATGTTTCACAAAAAATACCCATTCTTAAAGGTACAAAGCAAGGATGTCCACTTTATCCACTATTATTCACTTTAGTAATGGAGCCTTGGGCTAATTTGATTAGAAACATTACTGACATAGAGGGTTTTGAAATAGAAGAAAATACAACATCAAAAATTCAACTTTTGGCGGATGATGTTCTAATTACATCAGCAGGATCTAATTCTTCTATGCAGTCTTTATTTGATAAAATGATGAATTTTAAAAGTATTTCTGGTTTAATATTCAATGAAGAAAAAACTAAAATACTACCTATATATACACGAAAAAATACTCTCATTAGTGATTTTACTAAATATGTACCCAACTCAGGTCAGATAACTTATTTAGGTATAATACTATCTAAAGATATTAAATCTATTATATATAATAACTATAATACCTGTTTTCTTAATATACAAAATCTTTTTAATACCTGGAATAATATGTTTTTTACTATGGAGGAGAGACTTACAATTATTAAAATGATAATATTCCCCAAGATTTTATACTTAATACAATCAATAATACTTTCACCTACAAAAATAACTATCAAGAAACTGAATACACTAATGTTAAATTTCTTATGGGCACCTAATAGACCTAGGATTGCATTAAAGAAACATCTCCACCCAACCAGCATACCCATACCAAAGCAGCAAAATAGAAACCATCATTGTTAAACTCCAACTTAATAACAAAAAATCCATTTACATTATTTCTTTGTATCTTCCCCAACAAACAACATTCCAATATTAGAAAAATTTCTAAATTGGGTTTCTTCACCCTACCCCAGCCAACCATATAACTGGCACATAGACAAGAACACTGTTAATGCTAACAATCCCTCCTCCTACTACTCACTTTCATGGTTTCTCACAAACTATTACCTACTATACTAGCTTCTATAAGTCAACTAGCCCACTAAGAAAGTGACTGACTCTGGACTAAAGCCTAAAAACAATAAAAAACAATATAAAGTAGGATTATGCCTGATGACATCAGCACTGCTGCCTAACCTACATCACTAGAAAAAAATCAATATGTGAAAACTCCCTCCCACAAGACTAACTGAAATCTGTCAACTTTACTTTAATATAGACCTTTTTTAAAACTGAATGAGCATGTGGTGGAATTGCTTAAAATTTCTTCCCTAGAGGATTACTATCTATTCTTACCAACTACCATATTCCTATCAATGCTTTCATAAACATGCGCCAACGCGAGATTGAGAGTAAAAACCATCAATGGCAACCAACCAAAACTAAAAACTACTAAAACTGCAAAATGCGCATGAAGCATGGAATGGACATGGAGGAGATGCTACTTACTATTTTATTATTTTATTAATTCTTGCTTAAGAAATTAAAAAAAAAATATCAATGCTCAAGACTAGAAGAGAACTTCTAATTCAAAGTTCAAACTATATACAAACACTCTAAACAGTTCTGGTCAATCACACAACAGACTCCTTTCCCAGAACCAAAACTCCCTTCCCCAAAATTCAAGCCCCAGACACCCCCCCCCAGAACCACTGCTAATTCCTTTTTTTTTCACAGAAACCATTCAGATTCTATCCAAAATGCAAACCTAACAACTTTCATATACCTACCTATAAAACAAAACTAGCTCCTTTTCAACTTAAAGCCTATATATATATCTTTATCTTACAAAAACTAAGCTCCCTGAACTTCTTCTGCCCCTCTTCTGCTGGATAAACTCCTTTCAAAACCAAAAAGTTGCCAAAGAAAAGAAACTGCTTATCCTATATCATACTCAATCACAGAACTATCCTAGAAGGAACCATCCCCCTGATATCTGGAAAGTCTCCTGCACAATCCCACTGCACAACCTTGGTAAAACCCTTGACCTTTCAAACTTCAGACCTATTGCCCTATTCTCACTAGCAAAATTAAAGCAAATACAATGCACCATCTCGTTCATCAAACCTCCTATCACAACTGCCCAGCTCAGCAAAGCATAATTTCAAACCCCACCACAATTGTCCCACCCCCAGTTCATACCTATTTGTAGATACTATCAAACTTCAAAGATACTAAACAATAAAAATCCTTCAAATTGACATCAATCCTCAAACTATCTTAAAATCTCTCTCTGAATCAACATCTTCAAACAACCTCTATCTTCTGACAAACTCTCTTGATAACAACAGACAAATTCCAGACTGGAAACAGTCTGGGTTTAAACCTTACTTCATTTATTATCGGAGTTGCCTATTTCCATCCGGGTCCTAGGGCTCTCCTCTTGTCTTCCTTCTGTTCTCCTGCTTTCCTCATCCATGCTTCACCTGCTTATCCCACGATCTATGCATACCAATCATATCCTTATCACACTAGCTGCCTGGCAACTGAGCTCAGCCTTACAAAACAAACAAAACACCACAGACACAACTCAAACTAGGTTTTCTAGGCCTAAACTCATAAAAAAACTAAAACCCACCCTCCTTTCAACACCTTCTCCTCCTAAATTAAACTTTAAAACTTCTTCATCTTTTCAAATAATGGCACTATCATCTCCACAAACCAACTAAAAAATCCATAGAAATTGACATGACAGCAATCTCCTCAAGATCAGCACATTAACAAGACCCAAAAGATTGTAAACAGAATCCCTGGATCCACACTTTATCAACAAGATTTAATTCAGCAACAAGAAACAACAAGATCGCATCTTGCATCTACCTTATCTTACGCTTAACCATCTTTACAAAAAACCCACAAAAACATTCAAAATCTATCTTGTACTTTGCTGGCTAAACTACAACAACATAGCTCGATTCTAGTAACACCACTAGTCTAACTCCATTAACTCGATTTTTAACAGCTCTCAGCCCTGCAGACCAAATTTACCTACTAATTATAGCCTGACATGTTGCCTGCCTCTCAACACACCTGACAACTCTCCTCTACTCTAATAACTTCAAAACATCCTCTAGCACTCCTCTAGTCAATCAACCCTCTAGTAAACAAATCCTAACATCAATAAAGTCTCAATGCTGCTTAATCTTCCTTTTCATCTACAAAATCTCTAAAACTCTTAATCTCTTACCAATCTTTGCCACTCAACCAGCAAGGTGCTCTTATAAACACTACTAATAATGACGTTTGCTTTGTAAAATCAGCACACCAGACCTGCCTTTTTTTTGACTAACTGTTCCCCACCTACTTCCCCACTACCTGCTGTCTCTATTCTCCTCATTTTGCTCATGTCTATCTAATCCAGTATATGTCTGTAGTTGGTTGAACTTTAATGAACTGCATATTTTGTTTCTCTGTTCTGTAATGTATCCTTTCTGTGTTCATAATACTTTCAATTTATTTAATGAAATACTAATAGCTGGTCTCAAGGGGGTATTTCTTTTCCAGACTTTAATTTATATATTATCTCTTCTATTATAAAAGTTATTACTTTATTAATAGATCGGTCATATGTCGCAAAATGGAAAGATTATTGGGAGCTAATTAGTATGCACTTCATGAAAATCTCCTTAACACATAAAAATATGATTATAAATAACTCCATGTTGTGGTTGCTAAAGAAATTTTGTACTTCACCTATTACACCTAAACATATGGTCTGTTACCCATTAAATATTATTATTACTTATCGTAACTTTATATTCATGCACCCTAAGTATAGGGAATGGAATTTTATTGTATTCCCTATAATTTATACTCAGGGTATGCTTATGTCATCTACCTCTGAAGGAGCTCATTTAGCTATAGATAATAATCTAAAGTACTGGTATCAGCTGATATCTGATAATAAAGTTAAAAATCTAGATTTCTTAAAATAAGAATTTGATCTAAGAGAAACTTGCTGGTTAGAGGTTCAGATCTTTAGACAACATCTCATTGATAGAATAGATCTAATGTCTATAACAGTTAAAGAATCTATTCCAAAACTGATTGATTACTTGATAATAAATTTACAGCATAAAGTTTCTGATAAAGGTAAACTTTCATATATACATAAAATTATCAGACAAAAAACTTTTTACAATGTAGATTCATACTGGAATTATTTCACCTCTATTAATGGGGACCCACCAACTCAACAAGATAAACAATATATATTGGAATCTGCTTATAGAACTACATCTTCCATTGTCTGGAGACTTTATACATGGAAATTTTTACATAGATCTTTTATACACCTTTGATGATGAATAAAATTAATAATAAAGATAATCTATGTAAGAGATGTAATGTAGAAATTAATGCTGACTGGGCTCATATGTTTTATGACTGTATGAAGTTGAAAGAATACTGGAAGTCAATTAATGAATTTTTGCAGGCTCTTTTACAGATAATTTCATTATTTCTAAGTCTCTTATATTGTTCAACACACCTGTACCTCAATGTGTTAAAAGATTAAGCTTCCCTTGTTATGGTCTATCCTAGCAGTGGCTAGGAAAATAATAACTAGAAATTGGATTTCAGATACACCTCCTTCGTTCAATGAATTTAAAAATGTTATGAATATAATGTGTCATATGGAAATAAACACAATTAGAATGAGAACAACTAGAAAAACATCACATTTTATTGTATGGGATAATTTACAAAATTTGTTAAAAAAATTCTAATTTCGATAGCACAGTATTTTAGTTTAATTAATTGATCTGATTGCAGTGGATGTCTTTGTAAATACTTTAGTTGTTTTGTTGAATATTATAATAATACCTATTTTAATTATTTGTATAAAATTGTTATGATATTTCTCTTATATGTTAAAACAATAAACTTGTTTTAAAAAAAAAAAAAAAAAAAAAGAATAATTGGAGATTCATAATGAATTTTCAAGAAATTAAAAATATTATAGGGGTGATCCTGTCTTTGTCTCTAAAAGAGGAAAGAGTTTAAAATAACTTTTTAAGAAAGGGAATTTATTCTCAAGTATGCCTGATGTTTTGGAAGTGGGGATGAAAAGATGTAACAGTTTAAGTTATATCAATATATGAAAGAAGTTAAGAATTTTATAGTGACAGCAAGAAGCTTTGAAATTAGGTTGAATAATTTGTATAATTGTACATCCAAATATGTGGTCTATATGGCTCTGTGTGAATTATGTCCAGCATTTTATATAGGAAGCACAATTAGAGAATTCTACATGCGAGTGAATGAACATATTAGAGCAGTAGACGAGACTGATGTAAGCAATGCCTTGGCAAAACATGTGAAGCGAAAACATTTGTTAGAAAAAAACAATGCATGCTTCAAATTTGCAATAATTGATGAAGTCAATGGTTTTGATCATTGGTTTGATGTAAAAGATGAACTGGACTGGAAAGGATATTACTGGCAAATCAGGCTGAATGCATGTGTATACCCTAGTTTAAAAGATAGGGAAACTTTAAAGTTGTTCTTAGAAGGAAAGGGTTACGGCACTAAGTGCTTTGGGTTGCATGTTATTGTTGTTAAGTAATTAAATAAGTGTGCTCATTATAAAACTTGTCTGAATAAGTTCCATGAAGGGAATGAAAGTGCTTACCAGTTGGGTTTTTGTGTAATAGTCAATTTGTGTTTTTAGCCTTTCGCTTTTTATTATTTTTTTACTACATTAATATGTATTTGGATGAATAAATATGATGTTCAATTCTGTTAATACTAACAATGTTTTTTTTTATTACTAACCATAACTTATTGATATACCTCATTTACCACAGCAAGTCAAGGTAGGCCAGTTCTGGTAGATCCCCCTACCTAACTTCAACCGGCCATGGCACTGATTCTCAGCATGTCTGCGACCCAGATTGGTGGTGCCCCCTCTCCTGCCCCTCCACTACCTACAGTGTTGAATAGTACCATCCCATGGGATGGGGACAGACCCACCCTCTTGGAGTGGTGGCAGAGGGGGAGTTGTCACACAGGAAGAGCTTCCAGTATTGGTGTGCAGGAAAGTCCACTGTTGCTATGACTGGTGCCTGCACTGGATTTAGGGCATGCTGGCTAACCTGGTGGGGCAGCCTCACCATGGTGCCCAGCCTCCAGCACAGCCGCCCTTGGGCAGTGATGGAAGAGTACCGACAGTCCCATGGCTGGGACAAGAGTCACACTGCTGCTTTCTGGAGGCACATGAGACTGGGATTCCACAACTTCCTCCTTATCCAAAGTGTTCACCCTCTTCGTGTGTCAAACACTGCCCCTGTCTGCTGTCTAGTCTGTCTTGTCTGTTTGCAAATGCATCCTTACCTACCCAACTTACCTCCCCCACTCGTGCCTATGTCCCTTCCCCAACATTCCATTCTCGCCTTACAAAAAAAAAAAGGCACTTGTCCCCAAAAAAATATTGTCTCATACATAGCTCTTTATTTCACGCACATATCCACTGGATACACATAATTCAGTCCATGTGGCTTGACAACACAGTTAAGTTGTCCTCACCCCTCTCTTTGGGGTTTGAAATTCCAAATCCATTTACCAAGTCTGTCAAAGTGAACACTTGTTGCTGTAGAAGAAATTGATAGCTATGATTCTTTCCTACACCCTTCCTGAACATCCCTACCTGCTGTTTACTATGTTTTTATCCCTGATTGCCCCCATTTCACCACTGTCCAATCATCCCCTTTTTTTCTTTATATATTTAAAGCACGGGTTTGTGCAGATTTGCATGGAGCACCACACCGCTTCACTTAGCTCAGCTTAAATGAGCTTTAAAGAGCTCTAATGTCGATATGTGTCCATAACAGTGTTATTCACATGTAGAAAATAAACACCTCTGCTAAGTCTCAAACCCATGCCTCTCACAATTGAAGCATACTGCATTACTCAACCATGCAAAAAAGGTTTTGGATTACACAGGTGTTTCCAGCAATACATACTGTCTGCTACTGATATATAAAAGGAATGGGAAAAATAAGAGTGTACCTTGTTCTTGGTGCAATAATTCACCAGTGGACAGCCAAAGACATACCAATGGATGTATGTGAGGCCTGTGATAGCAGGTGTATGTGCCCTTTTATCAGCAACTTGTGGAAAGACACCTGCTAAGTCAACAATGGCAAACTGCATTCACAATTGGGACCTCGGTGCAGAAATACAACCATTTACAGCCACGCATATATTCATGGATGTAGAAATGTCTCTCACAGCCTGTATATGTGCACATATATATTGCAAATGCACATACTTTTACAGTGTCTCAGTAGCCCTGCCTGATAAATGACTTGCTTCTAGCATATTTTGCCACACACAGTCCTTGGTTCAATTCCATTGTTGTGACGCACTTCAATTACATTATTTTGCAGACAGAAAGTAATGACTGTGTCTTGCAGTCTTAATCCCCACATTTTACTGCTATTTAATTAACTGCTAGCCAGTTTTGCAAGATAAATGCTTGCAAGCAGAGACACAATGCACTTATCCATATAACCTCAGTATATGTTGCCTACCACTCTGTTATTCGCACTGTTGGATAACAGACGTATCTTACGGACATGCACCAACTGGACTGTATAGAATACCTCTTCCTTGGCTCTGCTGTAACCACAGCTCTGACACAGCTGCCACAGTTACCCGTACAGCTTGGTATCTAACAAAGTGTTAACAAACCCCCCCCCATGTGTTGTAGGCTGCAGCAGTCTGTGGCATACACAGTTATATGTAGAGGTAGCTGATACAGACCTAATATACTTCACAAACCTCTGGAGCAAGGGATGCAGACACAGACAGATTTACTGGGGGGGTGGGCCAAAAAGATAGGGACATGTTCAACAGTTTGCCCCTACAAAGCTAATAGGTTGATAGAATAAGAGCTGCTGCATTATCATGCATATTCTGATGGGTATGAAGTGTGACACTCACGTCTCTCTTCCCTTACTAACATCAACCCACAATGTTTGCCAGTGAACTGCCAGATGACCACAATGTTATGGGACACTGATCAAACATGTGAGGCAAAACTGTGCACACACTTCACAAATCTATACAGTGGACAGTAGTTGTACCTACCCACTGTGATGCTGTAGTCTCCACACCTCAGTAATGTCCATCCCAAACAGTAAGAAAGGAGCCAAGGCCTACATGAAGGCCTTATATATTACACTGTGGTGGCATGCCATTGGCTACTGATACTACAATTCATCTGTCTTGGCTGTAATTAACAATTCTGAGCCACAAACTGGTGCAGAGGCAATTACCTGATAATGAGCATTACCTTCAAAAAGCAAGCAACTGGTGCTGGGGTACGTCTGCATGAGATTTCATTCACACAGTGTATGTTACAAGCCTTTCCAGAGAAAAGATTTTAAAAAGGAATACTACACTCCACCAGGTATGTAACATATGTCTCCATATAACAGGATGCAGATGGGAGGATGGCGATATGAGGAATAGGGAGTACAGCAGTAGGCTTGTCATAGATCTATGGTATTGAGATGTCATTGATACTCTGCTGTCCTACACTTACAGGCATGATTCACACCTGTCCCCACTTTCCAGCACATCTCAGCTCTGTCCCTATCCATCCCTCCCACAATGGTCAGCTGTTGTAGGAAAGCTGGTGGAGTACACTTAGTACATAGTGACAATAACAAGGGTGTACACTCCTGTAACATCAAATGTACTGCATGTCACCTCCTGTTAGTCTGTGAATGTGTCAAATACAT
The DNA here is from genome assembly GCF_019279795.1 of Protopterus annectens. Classification (NCBI taxonomy): domain Eukaryota; kingdom Metazoa; phylum Chordata; order Ceratodontiformes; family Protopteridae; genus Protopterus; species Protopterus annectens. The sequence continues at coordinate 1,279,599,180 of NC_056745.1, forward strand.
AGTTCTAACATTGTAAAAGTGTCCCTGAATGTCACTTTTGTACTCTGGCTACATTCCTGTGTAATTGACATGTGTCCCAGTTTGGTTGAGAGCTATGCCTAACATACCTGTTAACCTCCTACAGCAAGAAATTAGGACAAAGCCAAAATTAATGGTAGGCCAAAGGGCCAAACACAGTGACAGAGTATATATATTTCACATACAATGTAAGAGCATGAGTAGACTAACACATATTATAGTAACATAACTTTTTTCTGAGGGGTATGAAGTGTGAATGTCAGAATTTGGCTGTATATTCTGACATCAACCATCAGTGATTGGCCAACCATTTGTCAGACATCCACAAGTTTGTGTGAATAGGACCACATGTATGAGACAAATATCTTAACATTCTGCAAATATCTGTATAGTTGAGAGGTATGATGCCTACAGGGAACATATACTACAGCAGGTTTGTATTGCTTTCTGTCATTTTGGCACACTGGTGTTGCTGAACTGTCCCCATATAGTTGTTGTAGTAGCACACTGCTATTTGTCTGATAGTGACCGTATGACAAATTAGTGGGAATTTTCCCATAGAGGACACACAACAGTAGACAGTGATGGGTGTAGGGACATACAGCAGAATCTGTCTCTGCACACAGGGACATAACCCAGTATTGCTACTGTCTTGGTGATATCCACACATGTAGTATATCTCCAGACTGGGGGTATGACGTGTGAGTGAGCTTTGGATAGTCCAGGTCATTATGCGCATGCAGAATCTGTACATAGTAGACATCCATGTATCTTGTTCTGTAATGTGTTCCCCTCTTGTTATCTTTCAGGAACCATGTATCGCAGGAGACATCCACCATTCACAACATCAGATAATTACATAATATTGGATGGCCTCAGGCACCATCAACACATCTTGCTTTGCAAGGCTTGGCATAATCATGAGCAGTGGGCAGCATTGTGGGCAGACTTGTGTGGGCTGTTAATCAGATTGGCCAACAAGACAAGACCTATGAGCAGGTCTGACACTGGGCCACAGATATGGCGAATGCTGCATGTCAAAGGGCAGCTGCTGCTGCCTGGGGTCATGCTGCCACCGGTGGAGGTCCTGCAATGGAACAACCACTCTTAGCCACAGAGGAATTCTTGGTGAACCTAGGATCAACCAACAGCTCCCAGGCATCCATCATGCCATACATCCTGGAGGTGTGTGCCACAGCGTGCACAGAAGAGGAGCATCCAGGTAAGCTTACTGTGTTCACCAGTGTAATACTGTATCAGTCATTGTGGCAGGCTGCACGTAATAAGTACATGAGTGTTGGGTCTATCTGCACTGGGGGGTGAGTTTTATGCATGGTTGTGCACACATACTCAGAATATCAGCAATGTAGCCATTATCACAGTAGCTACTGTACATGTGGATATATGCACATATTACCTTGTACTGCTGCAGCACTTGGTGATGCTCACAATACCCCTCCCTCACCTTTTCATAGGTCCATCAAGTGTGGCCGAAGCCCATGGTCTTGTACCTGGTAAATGTGATACTGTTGTTTTATGGATCATATATACCCTAAGAAAGTTAAGGGTTGTCATTTCACCCTATGTACAACTGTTGTGCTTAGCCACAGTTTACTATTTGCATGTTCCATTTTGGAACAGTTAACTACAGTGCTTAGACTGGGTAATTACATGTGTGTATTTGTACAGACATTACCATGTTTGTACTTATAGTTATGAGCAACTACACAGCCTGCTATAGATGAGGCAATTACTCCAAGATGCCTGTTCAAACACAATAGGGAGATGGTACATACCTGACACAGTGATACTACAACTGTCATATCATCCTCAAGACAGGTGTACTGAGAGTTATGTGTAGTTCTATCATATACACTCTCATATTGCATACTTCACCGGTGTATTGTACTGGCAACATTAACTGGATGTAGCTGAAGTGCACGGTATAAAGGGCCTGACATGTCTGTGTATGTTGCTGTGAGTTTGTCTGTTGGGCAAGGGAGCAGAGATAAGAAGATGTGGCACTTGTAATGCAGTTGTGGATCCTCATCTGTATGCATCTCTGTGGATTACCATACATAATAGTGCAGGTAGTAATGTACTGCTTTTGTCTTGCTTCTCACAGGTGAATAGAGGTTGGCGTCTGCCCCCCTCACAACCTGATGTCAATGTCTCATCAGACTCAAATGATGCTGGTGGCCATAGTGAGGCACAGGTGGAGTTGTCAGGGGCAGAATCTGTCCCAGAGGTTGACATTATTCTTCTGCCCCATTGTCCCCACACACAGCCAGTATGCCCACACATGCCCAGTCCCCAGGGCCCACCCATATTGGACAGTCAGAGGGTGATGACATTGCACAGGACAGTCTGACAACTATGGCATCAGTGAGTGTAGACAATGGCCACTGACAGAGAGCTGGTGAGGTCCCATATAGGCAGATTGACAGGGGTGCTCAAAGGAGAAATGCTGCCCATCCACCACTTATCACAGGTGTCACATCATGGGTCACTCAGGGCCTGTTTCAGACCATTGTTGAGGAACAGGCATGTTCTGAATGCAACATCAGATGGATGCTTAGGGTTATGGATGTAGCACAGTCTGACATCTGTGATTGCTTCCACTGCATTGCTGACACCCTGGATCAGTTAAATGATGTAGTGGACAGATAGTGGGTTGAGACAGTGTCTGTCTTGGACTGCACATTGTCTGTGCTAGAACATCTGGTTGGAGTTGGGCATCAGACATGTGGGCATAGGCCAGCAACACCATCTGCTGAGAGTCCACATGACCATGCACACTCACACTCCCATAATGGCAGTACCCCATACACTACAGAGGAAAGTGTGCAGTCCACAAAACAACATGGCAGGCCATGGGCACGTGGTCCTGGTCAGTCCCACGTGGGACACAGGCTAAGCAGACAGCAGTCACCATCAGGTACTTGCACCGCATCTAACCTTGGGAATGGTGGTGCCAGTTCTACTCCTGGTGAAGCCAGTTTCTGTGTTCATGGCCGGAGACAGTGAACTGTCCACTCTGCCATGTATGGTCCACAGCAGTCCACCAAACAGATGTGTAGGGCTAACACTGGGCTTGACAGTGTGCATGCAAACACTCCAAAACCACTGTCACATGCAGGTCACCAACAGACACACATGGCACCTCTCCATGGCCCATCTAACCAGCACCCCTTCCTGACTCATACACATGCTGTCAACAGTTTGACACAGCCTGGGCCTCTGCACCCCCACACCATGTGCATGTGATGATACCTGTGCCACATCCCTGCCATCCATGCCATCAGTGTAGAAACCTGCAAATATGTGTCTGACGCACAGGGTGATTATATTACTTTACATGTGTTTGTGAAGTGCAGTAGTGTTATGCCATAGCAGTTGCTGTGGATGACTAAAGGTAATGTATGCTGGCATATGTCATGACTACACATCAAACTTTGTGCATCTTTGTTGCATGATTGTTATGCTGCCAGTAGTGTTACAGAATTACAGTTGTGTCAAGGATATGTGCATGTTTTTGCCCCAGGAGTCTGAGCAGTTAAACTATGGACACATGGCAGCAATGCAGAAGCACAGGATGGCAAGGCAGCACAGCAGAAATATGACATCAGCAAGGTATCCCAGCATACATGCATGGCACACATATGTTGGATGTTGTGGAATTAAAATCCTTACTTAGCTAGTAATACACACTACAGCTTGCAGTACTTAGCCCATGCACCACAAAGTTTATCTGACATCAAAGTGGCAGGCAGTAGCCTTAAGGTGGATGAAATCAAGAGGCTTTGTAAAGGATGCTAATGTTGAGACCAGAAGCTAGTCACAGGTCCTTAAAATGCATAATCATTGCACAGACATAAGCCATATGGGCTTGTCTATAGTGCCATAAAGGGGTATATGTACACACACACACACACACACACACACACACACACACACACACACACACACACATACATACTCACACACATTGAATGATGTGAGATTAGAAGCCCTACCTCTCTACTATTACACACTATAGCTTGCAGTATGTATTGCATGTGCCATGGAGTTTACTTGGTATTAGGTTATCAGCCAGTGCTCTTAAGGTGGCTGACATCAGCCGGCCTTGTAGAGGATGGAATTTAGAGGCAAGCAGCCAGTTACAGGGCCATACAATGCATACCACTGCACGGCGATAACCCATATCAGTAGGTTTACATTGCTGTGAGAGGATATATTGATACACATACACAGAATTAGATGATGTGAGATTAGAACTCCTATCTATCTAGTAAGGCACATTATAGCTTGCAGTACTTATTGCATGTGCCACAGCGTTTATCTTTTATTTAATTGTCTGCCAGTGCTCTTAAGGTGGATGACATCAGCAGGCCTTGTAGAAGAGGGAATTTAGAGGCCAGCAGCCAGTCGCAAGGCCATAAAATGCATACCATTGCACGGAGATAGCCCATATGGGGTTCATATTATGTTATCGAAAGATAATGTAATTGAATGCTCAAAACATTGAAACGGCTGCATATCAAAGGTTTTACTGTTTCTGGGGGGCTGGACCCCCACACCCCCCGCTAAATATATATTCCAACTCCAAGATCGCACTATAGTGAGGAAGGGGCAAACATCCCAATCTTCACTGTACTGTGATCCCACAATGCGATCTTTGAAATGTGGCCGTTTCGAAGTTTTGAGCTTTCGATTATGTTATCTTTCGATAATGTAATAGCAACCCAACCATATGGGCATGTTCATAGTTCTGTGAGGGGATATATTTATACACAAATACATGGACTTGGATGATGTGAGGTTAGAATTCTTACCTCTCTAGTATTACACACTACAGCTCACAGTACTTATCGCATGCACCACAGGTTATGTCGGTTGTATATGTTGATGCAGTAGAGTACTTGTGGAGTATGCAAAGTGTCCTTGTGTTTGACAGTATGTGTGGACTGCAGAGTTATACTGCTTGGTACAGTTACTTTATCTAGTGTCCTAGAGGTTGGATACCTGGTAATATCCCTGCTACATGTGTTCACTTACCAGTTTGGCCATATTTGGCTGTTTGCAGTTTGATAGGTGGACATGTGGCTAGGGACAATATGGCCTGTCCAAGGCATGCATTGTACCCATTGTATATTATACCACCTGCACACCTGTGTCTGTCTACAGGGTGACAGTTCACAGGCACAGGGGTCTGTGGGTGAGTGGATTATGTACTGCTGCAGCCTTGGTCTCGTTCCATCGGACAACTGTTGTGATGTGTAAGTGGAGATAATCCTAGCATTCCGGGGTATGTGAGAACATTTTACACCCCCCCCCACCCATATCTATATAAATGTGTATAATGGGGATGTCTCCTTAAATGTTGTTGTGTGTGTATGTTATGTAAATGTGTTATATAGCTGTATGTAGAGAGTATTTGTATATATATATATATATATATATATATATATATATGTATATATATATATATATATATATATATATATTTTATATATATACGTGTGTGTGTGTGTGTGTGCTTGCCACATACTGATATATACACTCACCAAGCGTGAGGGGGATAGGAAGAGACTGATATGTATACATAGCTGTATGTATGTACAGACACATTTTCACAATCTTTGGGCAGTAGAGGCAACAGACTTGGGCTCAAATTAGCTAAGTGTAGGAGCATGCCCAGTGTGACTGTCAGTACTTACAAGGTGACTCCAGGCCAGAGCTACATGTATTCCAGTCAAGGATTATGTCTGCTGCTGGCCATTTGCTACTGCACCTGTTATCACAGTACTGCACTTCCCTGATATTGTCCAAGGCATTCCCTAGCTGTTTGCTGACCTTAATATGTGACTCATATCTCACAAATGTACAAAGCTTCACAGATTGTCCTTAAACTTTGCCTTATATATTTGGTCCATTTTACATATCATTGTGGTTTTCTGGCAAATTAGTTGTAAATCAGTGAAAATTGAAGTCAATAAACAATGAAAGACATTTGATTTTTAGACTCCATACACATCAGGAGATTCATGCAAATGCAAGACCTGTTAATCTAGTGACATTCTATGTTTGTAAGAGCAAATATTTAAATTCTGTCTCTATCTGTGGGCCTTGATCCCACTTTTATTCATGGCTTTGGCCATAGTTAATCCTCAAAGAGGTTGAAAGATATGATGTGACTGGGGGTACATGATGTAACACCACACATAGGGTTACAGTCTGCATACCCTTCCCTGTACATGTTTTTGCAGAATGTTCAGCATTTCACCCCATATGTCTGCTCTGTTCTTCATAAATTTGTGGTTTTCTGGTACTATACTGTAAACAGCAGTCACTGAATTGTTGTAACTACTGAGACATTTCAGTGATGGCCTTTACATTCTGCAGCTAATCTGACCTGTTGCAGCCTGCTGTTATACTAGCCACTTGCTAGGTTACTCACAGTGTGTATAATGTCTATCTGTAGGTATGGCCATTTGTATCCCCATTCACTCTGGCTTTGTCCAGCTTTGTTGCAGTAACAGATTGAAGGGTTATGACAGTTTGTGGGAATGCCACTATATGAGTATCTCACATTCAAAAGATGCTGGATACTGCTAGATTCGAGCCATCAACACCATTGCCCATGCTACTGTCCCTGGCCCAGTGAGCCAAACCAGCCAACAGACAGAGAGGTTTCATTCCTCACACTATCACCAACATACAGGAATTTTCTGGTCTGCTGGTATCTCATTTCAGACTTTCTGTAACAGCAGTTGTATGGGAACATTGATGTGTTAGGGGTGGGGGGGTGACCAGTCCATGCTCTGCTGGCACAGACAGTCATCTGACTGTCCTGTGACCCCACTGTTTGGCATCTCCCTTGATTAATGTCATGGAGTTTCCAGCCATGTGGCCTAGTCGATATTATGGAACACATACTAGTGAACAGAGTATCTGTTGTCGCAAGTGACCGTTAGATCTGTTCAAGTAGCCCAGTAGCCCACTATAGATCTCTGCAAATAGCCCAGTAGCACACTATATGTAGCCCACTATATTCATGCATCATGTCCATACATATGCTACCATATTGTAGTACCCCTTGCAAGTGGTATATAGGAGAGTGACTTACCATACAAATGCAGCAGTTGACAGACCAGTAGTTCAGGGCTAACTCTGTCTGATGCATGCAATTCACAGCCAATGCATTGATGAGGTGCAGGTTGTGTGGGCTGGCTGGCATCATGTTTACTAATATGTATGAGGGTCTGAGTAAGGTGTCAGTCCCTATGGCCAAAGGTTGTCAGTGCATGTGCTATGCGTTGTCTCTTGGCCAAGGCCAGTGCATATTGGGCACACCTACATCTGTCTACATGAGCAGCCTCAGGGGGTTCCTCCTCCAAGTCCCCCTGTGGGTGCAGCTGTGGTGACTTAGGCACTGATGGGGGGCTGTGTATCCCTGCCCTTTGTTGATCCTTTTGCAGCTATTTCCACAGGATCATATTGTGTAGCATGGCACATACTGTGAACATCTGTGCACTTGTGGCTGGAGAGTACTGCAGGGCTCCAACAGATATATAGAGGCACCGTAACCATGACTTCAACAGCCCAAACACATGCTCTATGATGTTCCTAGTTTGTGCGTGTGCCTCATGATAGCATTTTTTGGTGGGTGTGTGTACATTTCTGATGGGTGTCATTATCCCATGGTTCCAGTGCGTAGCCAGCTTCCCACAGTAAATGGCCGTGTGGGATATCCCCCCCAGTAAACATCTGGTAAAGCTGTAATGTGTGCCAGATATGGAAGTCATGATAACTGCCAGGGCTGCCAGAATACACATTCAGGATAATGACCTGGGCATTGCAACCAACCCGGCAGTTGATGGAGTGTTACCCCTTGTGGTCGACATAGATTCTACCCTCCTCACCGGGTGGTGCCTTGATGTGTACATGAGTGCAATCTATGACACCCAGTACTTCAGGGTAGTGTGCTACATAAATGTGTCACTGGCATGTGGTAGCATGGCATCCAGGAGCTGTTGGGATACCATGGAAGTAGATGCCCCTGACATCCCCATCATGTCCTCAGTTGATCTTTGGAAAGTACCTGTAGCTAGTATCCTAAGGGCTACATGTACTTTTGTTTCCATTGGGATGGGTTCACCTCTGTTGGCTCTGGGTCTCAGTTGAGGGCGGCAGAGCTCAGTGAGTTCTTGTGGTATGTCCCTGTCCACCCTCTAGCACTCTACAATCTCCAGCTCATGTAGCTCCTGGTAGGTTACCCTGGGTCTGAACACTCTTCTCTTTCTCTGTCTAGGCCTATGGTCAATATCAGCAGCAGCTGCATTGACATTAGCATCTAGCACATACATATGTAGCAGACCTACAGCAGCTCCTAGCATTCTCTCAGTTAAAATTTTCAAATCTGCACTCCAATGGTGCAGAGTATGGGGGAAAAATCAGATTGTAGTATGCATGCATACTTTCTAGTGCTCTTTTGTAGGTGTAGCCTGTATGATCAGCTGGCTATGATACCTTCTACCTGCCAAGTACATCGTTAAGGGCTTTTAATGGTCATAGTTTAAGTGAAACAGGGCTCATCAGAAATTAAAATATCATTGGCATTCTCGGCCAATTTTTTTTTTTTTGACAGCCTTCCTTGCTGAGCACTGCGGCATGCACTTAAACCTGCACCACAAAGATAAACAGAGCTTAACAGTCCACAGACACACCCCCCCATGGAAGGTCATGCTCAGCACAGCAGCATGCCATGCAAACATGCGCAAACATGCACAGACATGATGAAAAACATGCTTCAGAGGAAAACACATCTTAGCAGTTAATGTACACAACCCCCTGCTCAGCTCAGCTGCATGCCACGCAAGCAGACACCACTGAGCTCCTATGAGCTTACAAGCTCTCGGACACACCTCCTTTGATGTTAGCTACCTCTTCTGCGGATATCAACATGGTTCTGTGCCTACATGGATGGGGTCTGCAGACACAGATACACATTTGTGCTATTCAGTAACCCCAGCTCATTTGCATACAGATCTGTACACAGAACTTGGAAACTACAGAGTTCCAGGCCCTGCTTCGTTAGCAACCACAGCTGTGTGACATTGTACATACTCCACACAGGGTCTTATAATACATTGCTGTTAAAAAGTCACAAATTCTGTTTTTTACACTCTTTTTATACTATTTTTCCATAAATGCATGTTTGCCCACTGTGGCACGCAGTACAAACATACCCAGGGTATTACAAAAATAAAATTATTTTACATTATTTTCCATTCAGTTTTGGACACACGGTGGATAATTTTGCAAATATCTGTGTCCACTATGCTATTTCTGACACTTTTACAGCTCTTGGTGTAATTTTTAGGGTTCCTATTATTTTCCCAAAGAGGCGGTCTATTAAACACCTCTTCATCGAACTTGAAACCCCAAAATTTGAAAACATCAAACATCCACACAAGTGATTTCTTTCCTTGGGAAAGAAATCACTTGGCCATCCTTGACAGTTTGCCATTTTCCTCACTGTAGTGTGGTCTCGGAGTTCGTATATTTAGTTAGGGGGGTGTGGGGGGCACAGTCCCCACATTGGGAGTTGTGGGAGGGAGAAGCCCCCCCACTTTGAAGTATTTGTGGTTATTTGTTGGTGTTTGGCAAGCAATTTCTTTCCAAGGGAAATAAATTGCTTATGTGGATGTTCAATATTTTGAAAGTTTGCGGTTTTAGGGTCGATGAAGAGGCGTTCGATGGAATGCCTCTTCAAGGAAATATATAGACCCCATTTTTACATCCTGTGCATGGAATTTCTCCATGTAATTTATGGACACCAACACAGGGTCTGCAGGACTGCCTATCTGCTTGCCTGATCACTCTAACACCCTCATTTACATGCATTTCACCTCCTTATGAGGTGATTTGCATGCCACAGACACTTCTGTGTTTGCACACTCGTGCATGCCCCTCAGCTCCATTTAGTGGATCGCACATCTCCTTACTTCCATGTAAGCACCGTGCCACTATGCTACATGGAAAATAAGTTCATGTGGGCTTTATTGAATTCCCCTCCAATGTCTATTGTAATGAAGAAAAAGAGTAGGAAAAGCCACATTCCAGAAAAATACTTCTAAACATGATTCATCTTCCTGGACTTGAGCGTTTCTTCTGTACATATCTTGATTGACATCGTTGATAGTAATGAATTATTTAATAAAATATATGGATATCGTTTCTAGTCAAATTCTATGAAATAAAAAGGGTAGTACTGTAAAGAACTATGAAAACATTCTTGGTAATGCACTGTATCAACTTAGTAAAAAAAACTAGCATTTTTGACTTGAGGCAATACTTTCCTTCCACTATCCCGTGTATCTTTAAATATGCATTGTTAACTAGACATTTAAGTCGTCTTCAAGACAAGAAAATATTCCTTACCCCCTAACTCCACCACTCCACACACCTACAAATCAGCAGTCACACTATAAATACATTTTTTTTCTGTAAACAGGATCCAATTAAATCCATTACAGAATCCCATTTGATTGTAATGCCATTGATAAAACTAATGCATCTCTGTCTAGCTTCTTTATATTTTTCTTGTTTCTGTTGTGGTCAGACAAAGAGGTGTCAAGGTTCATTAACAGCAAACTATCAGAACAAACATACAGAATTTTATGTTTCAAGCAGAGGTCAGTTTTGATCAAAAACTTTACACTCCCCCTTCCTTTTCAGTTAGGTTTACTGACGTACAAGAAATAACAGCTTAGGTGTCTTGCAGTACATTTCTACACAAATGCAAATATCTTAAGTTCAGTAAAAAATGAAGAGAAAGAAAAAAAAAACAGGAGGAAATGTTGGAAGCAAAGGAAATGCATGGTTAATGAAGAATGACAGCAGTCAGTTTTGTAAAATGAGAAGAAAATAAGGCAGTGTTTCAGTATTTATTTTAGTATTTTTTATATATCTGTATATTTATACATATTTATGACCTCACTTTCTAGCACTTTGGATGCTATTTTTTTTTTAATTTTAGCCAGGATCCAAATATATATATATATATATATATATATATATATATATATATATATATATATATATATATATATATCCTTTTACATATATTTTCTTTTCAAAATACACTTGAACTGCAAGGCAGGATTGGCATGATGCAATGTTTTCTCTAGGTCCATTAACAATGCTTTAGAAAGAAGACTTCCTCTTCCAACTGCTGTGCTCATTGACATTACACATACATTATAATGATGCCTTAAGACATATAATGGGATCACGTAGTGCAGACAACTGAATATAGCAATATAGCTTTATTAACCACTTCTGTAAAGCTATGTCTTCATATTTCCTCTTAAAATGCCCTAAACAGTCACATATTCAAAATAAAGATGCACAGACTGACACTGCACATAATGTTTTAACTCATGTAGAAATATCTATCTATATATATATATAGACTATTTTCACTGCGTAGAGCCAAAGGTTACTGATGCATTGCTTAGTACAGCAAGTAACAAATGCTTCAGTACTTGACAAGGTGACACTAATTGGACTAGAATAGCAACTCTTTCTTGCTTTGTGTGATTAAAGCAAAATACAAGATCTAAATAAATTACTACGAAGGTTTTAAATATTTGTTAATTTATTAAAAATTAGCAAAACAATTACATATCAATGACAACTGCATTAAACATTTAAAAGGATTGCATTGTAGAATTTATGAAGAAAATTGTTTCCTTACAGATGTTTTAAAGTATCATGATTAAAAAGAACTTTCTATTCCAAGTTGCAATTACTCTACATGCAGATTTATTTATGTATAAATACATTGTATGAATGAGGGTGTCCATCTGGTTTGCAGTCCTTTTAAATGGCAAGCTCAGGAAAATTATTTAAGTGATTTATATTTGCCAAATTTACAATGAGGGACTCAACTGCATGTTAAATCTCAGTAGCTGTTCATAGCCTTAATTCTTTAAACTAGCAGTCAGTCTTCTTTTATTTTTTATGCTTGAATTACCAGATCCATTATAAGCATAGTTTGGTAATCTATGCTACACAAAACTAACATCTTAGCAAAAACACATAAAAAACAAAATACAAATTTTTGGCAGTATGGTTAAAATATAGGACCTCTTTTGTGCTCTGCCCTACTCAGTGAAAAATGCGTAAGTGGGCATCAACATCTTCAACAGAGCTTGGACTGCAAGTGTTGGAAGGCACGTAGGGCGGCGCAGTAGTGCAGCAGGTAATGCTGTCGCCTCACAGCAAAAGGTTCTCCGGTTCAATTCTCGGCTGGGGTGCCTTCTGTGTGGAGTTTGCATGTTCTCCCTGCGTTCGCGTGGGTTTCCTCCGGGTACTCCGGTTTCCTCCCACATTTTAAAGACATGCTTCTGGAGTGTTTTTCCCCGGGCCTCCGCTGAAAACAGGATCTGTGGAACCTAGTCGGACTTTCCTGGTTAACAAATGTTAAATAAAAAAATAAAAAATGTTCACTTTATTTAACAAACACAATTTACTTGATATTTTATTTCTGAGCTTATATGAGCTGTATATTGAATTTACTCAGAGATGATTCCTACAAACTCCAGCTATGTTCTGTTTTACACTGTATACTCAGCAGAGCTGTTTATTTCTTTATTGTTTTGATACAGATAAACAATATTGTAATACAGACCTATCACTCCAACATATTCAATTTATTTTCCAAAAGGGATTGTGATGACTTGAGCGAGTGTTTATGATACCATTAGACTGTATGTGTAATAGATCTGATAGAGTTGGGTCTGCTGAAGCTCTATTCATAAGGCATAAGTTGCCTCCTAGTAGCCTCCATAATATTGATAAGAAGAACAACACTTTGAGGTGGTCTGCATAATTCTTACTATTTTGGCCCTTGTCTTTTTTAGTGAGAAAGCATTGTGGTTATTCCATTTTTGACAAGTGTTTGGACAAATGCATATAGAAAAGGGCATTTTAATTAATGACTGGTCTAATAAGTCCTAGGCACAGTTGGACAATTACATCCCTGGATCTGGACACAATACCTCTAGATAAAAGTTGCACAATGAAAAGTGACTTCCTTGCAACAGTGGATACATGGTGATCAAATGACAGTTCATTGTCAACATATGTTCCCAGATTCCCAACTACAGGGTCAAATTTGAGGTATGTGCTTTCAATATGATAGTCACAAGGGGAGCCTTGCTTGCCAAGGATATCATTATACACTTCTTGGAATTTAGTTTTTGTCCAAGGTTTTGACACCAGGTATTTGTATAGGACAGATGCTTTTGGAAGACATTGGTGTCCACTGTGGAGTTTATAAAGGCAGCAAGTTTGTAATTATTTTATTATTAGATCTGACTTCTGAGAAGTAAATGCTATAGAAAAGTGGCCCAAGAAATGAATTGTGTGGTACACCTCTAGTGGCAGGTGTTTTAGAAGCAGTAACACTGCCCGCTCTAATTTTTTGGGTTGTATTTGTGACCCAGTTTGCTATCCAATGAGTTATATAACAAACTAGCATTTAGCTGTGAGTGTTTATTATGAAATCTGAATGTTTGATGGTGTTGATTGCCTTTGTAAGATCTAGATATATGGTGTGTGTGGTTTTGTCCTCATCTATTGCTTCAGCAACCTTGTTGAAGAAGTCAAAAAGATCAAATAAGCAGGACCTGCCATTGATAAGTCCAATCTGGGTATGGTCAAGAGTCTGCAGGTTACCTATATTTTAATATAGTAATTTTATAATGATAATTTCCAAAGCCTTACAGATGAAACTCATCAGGCTTGTGGATCTATAATTACACAGGTCCACTGAAGCCCCACATTTATGTAAGGGAATTACTGTTGCTCCATTACATTATACATTACTGTTATTCCATTCATCTGGCATTCAACATGTTTTGAGGCTAATATTGGATAGATTCTGTAGGGGATCAGACAAGTCATATTTCAGGATGACCATTAGACAACATGTTATGCTATCTGGCCCCATAGGTTTAATATTCTTAGCCTGAGACAACACCTTAAGAACTTGCTCTTCACAGTATTTCTAATAATGGCACATCTGTAACACGTTTCTTAGTGATTTCAAAACTGATCTTGTTCATAGTTTCATTTCCAACCTACATCATACTCTAAGGTCTTACTAGAAGCACAGCTATGTCAAGCATATTATCTACCAATTTTACATGATGATGCATCATTTCTAGCAGCTTTCATAATGTATTCCTGGTTATTGTCTTGGGTATTTGAACAATAATTCTCGCTTTTCTGCATTAGGCTTCTGCACCTCATTCTTATTTTAATTTTGCTCTTATTTAAGTTAAAGTTATGCTGTGAGAGTACGACTCTGTGCACCCTTTAATAGAATGGCATAATCTTATGTAATAGTATAGCTGCCTTGTGTTCACTGCACACCCATTGACCCACCTACAGCCATAAACTGGATTAAGTTTGTAACTGGGGAAATAATTAACTCATGTTAAACAGATTAAGCCCCTAAAAGTTTGAATCAACTCCCTGACAGGAAACGGACTCAGTTGTGATAATTTCACAAAAGAGTAATGACAAATAAGTGAATCTTTAGGAATGTGAACATTCTGAATATATATATATATATATATATATATATATATATATATATATATATATATATATATGTTTTTGCAAGGTATAAGGCCCCTGCACCCCCTGATTTTGGACGGTGGGGCTGCACCCGTACACATCTGCTACTAATATATATATATATATCAACTACAAGGTTGCATCATTACAGGGGAAGGGGAAATCTACAGTACACCAAGAAATAGACCTCCTTCTTGGGTGAATCTTAGCAGTCATATAATACTGAACTATTTATTGCAGTCACTGGTGCAGGATCAGATTCCTTCTACCTCAATTTTCCTGCTGTGTAACTCTAAACAAGGCACTTGAATGGGCAGTGCTCCCATTTCATCCATATAATGGGACACTTGAGTCCAGCAGGTTTACTGGTTAACAAACATATACAAAGAAAAAACAAAAAAAAAACAGCAGCTCTGTTCCTGATATGTATAGGAAAAAGCCACCAATAGTAAAGGGTCACCTGGAAGTATTCCAAAATTCATCTATTGCCTTAAATTCCATGAGTAAAAACAATACATTCTCAGTAACTGGTGCCACTGTTGTCAGGCATACTGAATGCATTTTCACAAGACTGCATAAAGATAAGATTATAGTTAATTTTCTTTCTGGTATGAAGATCCATTACAACACAAGGGCTCTAAAGTCACACTGGTGCCAAGATCCAGTACATTGCAAGGGCTCTAAGGTCCCTGTCAGTCAACAAATATAATTATGACCTGGTGGTAGTCCATGTTGGTGTGAAAGACATGGGAAGTACAAACATAATGGACATGCAGAAAGATATGCTGCATTTTACCATTTATTTGTCAATTGCAGACATGTGTCCACCTAATAGACATCTATATACCAAGAAAAGATGTTTAGTTTCAACAACTGGCTTAGTAGTTGGTGTCAATTTATGCGGCACATTATGTACCAGTATTTGATGTGAAGACTGACAGTCCAACTTCTTCAGCAAGGATGTCCTGTGCCTCTCATTCTATGACTTCCTCATACTGGCTAAAATGCTTGATGCCTCATATCGTCTGTTTTTTTTAGGCAGATTCCAGCTAATGGACATTTTAGTCTAGCAGATGTCAATGTAGCCATTTAAAACCTTAAACTGGACCATTTCACTGTGTCTGATCTCAGTGCCACACATCTTAACAACATTTGCTTGATCTTTAGACAAATGGAATACAATCATGTCTGGGTAGTTACTGAGGATCACTTTAATTGTAAAAAAAACAACTCACTCCATAGCTGGAGTTTGTGCCTGCCATGCATTCAGGGCTAATGGTAACTTTATTGGTAATGTTTCTATCTATTAAGGATCACATCACCTCTAAACAGATTACCAGAGACCCACAAAATGGACTAACTGAACTACAAATTAACCTGAACAAGGCAATCTATTAAATTAAAACCTATTACAGAACATGCTTTTATGTCTCCTGATGACCCCATAAAATTTCTACATGCACTTCAGGAAGTAAATATTGTCAAGAAGACTTTTATAATGGGAGATTTCAACTACCCATCAATAAAATATACCTCAAAATTTGGATGTGTCCAGAAATTCATAGACATAATCAATACAAATTCACTGTAACAGATAGTTAAAAAAACACATCACAAGGACATAACTTTCTTGATTTGGTCCTAATATATCCATGACATGTACAGTGTCTACTTTCTCCCTCCTTAGTTAAGTCTGACAGTAAACATAAAACATTCTCTTTCAAAATCTCTAAAAAACACTACAGTCAATATTCTTCACATTCTGGACTGATGTTTCCAAATTCACTTGCAACATTACCAGGCTTGATGTCCACAAAGCTAATATTTACTACAAAGGAGTTTTATTCACACATAAATCAGTGCCTAGACTTGGATATCCCTACTACAGCCAAACATAATCTGAAGTTTGAGAAAAAATGCTTTGTTTGTCCACCTCCTTAAATAAATTTTGTGAAAAGAGAAAAACCTTGTTAAATCATTCAATAGATTTATAATTGCATATAGTCAAGACTGCATCAAGAATTTCATTAAGGAGGTAAAAGCTATGTTTAGGTCTAGAAAAGCACACCATGAATTTAAATTAACTTCTGAAGCTAAGGATAATTGCAAATCCTTCTTTTGTTACTTTAGAAAAGTAAGAAATAATACCCAGCGGCATTCTGGCCTATCCATGATAGCACTACTCACTCAGACCGATCAGAGTTAGCAAATATACTAGCAAACAAGTTTAGTGAAAACTTTACCACTGATGCGTTTATTTCAGTTCCAGAAATCCCAAAATCCTTTACACCTCCTAATATCACAAAGACACACACACTGAAGGTGCTCTATAAGACCAAAATATTACTTCTGTGGTGCCAGATAATTTACTTGGATGTCTGAAAATTAGTGACAAACATGTTCTTGTGGAATCCATCTTTGAATTGTTTAACCTTTGTTTAGTTACAGGATTTAAACAGAAGTATGGTGAAATTAATATATGATGCACCTACACAAAGGCAGCTTTACCGTGGACTCAGAAAATTATAGGCCCATTAACCTAAAAAGTCTAATTTCCAAAGCCATGAAGAGATTCCAAAGGTTCCAGACAAAAAAGATCAAGGGCTTAAAGGCCATGAGCTATTAAAGGAAGCTAGATGTCTTATCCCTGCATGCAGTGTCCTATAGGCTCCTTAAGGTATTATTTTCCTTCAATTGTAGACAATTAGGGGTCTGGCAGTCCAGGACCTCTAATTTCTCTGCAAATTAAACAGTCCAGTGAACAGAAGAACTAAAGATATGAATCTGCTTCAGAAAGTAACCAAATCATAGTGGAGTTACAGATTTGTCACTTAATGACTACCCCTTCTCTAGAACAAACTTCCTCTGTTGATAAGTGATGTGACATACTATCTTCCTTTAAGAATAAGTTAGTCAAACTGGATGGGTATTTATAAATTGACTTCTGATATAACTAGCCTATTAATCCTTGAGAAAGGATGCAAGGACTAAGGGTAGGTGCTGGAAAGATGTAAATTTTTACATATCCAAGTTGCTTTATATATTCATTGATTCTGTGATTCAAATATTCGATACCTCACGACATGAACTTGATAGCAAGACCATTATCAGGCTAGACCTGCATTGTTCAGGCTTTGCTAAAGGGAGTTGTTGATATTCCAGTTTTGATACTACAATTTTACTGTATGTTTATCATTTACCTGCTTAAAGTTGCATACTAGTGCCTTTCTGTTGCTCTGTTCTTTGTATCTACCCCATCCCCTACCCATAAATTTTGCATTCCAGTGCCTTTCTGTTCCCTTGTTCTTTGTGTCTGAACCCCTCCCCCCAAGACGTTAAACAAAAGTTTCTGAAAGAGCTCCAAAATTAGCTTTACTTGATTGGATCCCTCACTAACTAGCCTGCTTCTTTCTTGACTTTTTCCCCAAGCCTCCCACCCCTTTTCTTGTTGTGGTTTTATAAAGTCCCTTTGTCCCTTCTTTCATTACTATTGTCTGTTGTATAAGCTCTTTAAGTATTCTTCCCACCCACTGGTTTCCATAGATCCATCCTAGAAAGCAAATTTTCCATCTAGAACAGTCCATAAAACTGTAACCTGTAAAGCAGTAAATATAGAGCAAATACCTTGCATGCCAACAATCTTAGAGCAGCTAGTAGGGTGTCGAGTAGCAGAACCTAGAGATTTAGCAGAATTCAGTATTGTGTAAACATTAAGGCTAGTAGAATTTAATACTGTTTAGGATACTCTGCCCCAGTAAAGCACACTTTTTAGTCTGCACCAACAAAAACTCAGATAGTGAAAATGTCTCCTGGAAGCTTTAACATACTGGACCACATACTCACAAATATGGGAGAGCTCTGCAACCCCACCACCACCAATGTTGCTTCCTCTCTGGTAAGGTCTGACCATAAAGTTGACTCCTTCAAAATCAAAATCAACTCTGTAACCCCAATAAAACCAGTAACAGTTAAGAGCTATTCCTTGGTAAACTACTTTTCATTAAGTGATGGTTTGTCAAAATTCAGTGCTCCTCCAAGCCCTGAGAACACAACAGCCTATGATGAATTCCTCTAAGATACTTTGTACAACCATGTCAATGGCTGCATAGAGGCTGCTGTACCTACCAGAAGTAAGTCCAGAACTAGCCCCAGAAAAAAAACACACCCTTGTGAATCTAAAACTGAACAGAATATACAACCAAAGGAAAAAATATTGCAAAGGTTAAGAAGGGTAATTCCCATAAAGAAGAAACTCTCTCATCAAACTATATAGGCAACAAAGAGCACTAATTAAGTCTAACAATATCAACTTTGAGGTTAACACAACATCCCAAGTAAAAGATAACTGTAAGACCTTCTTTAGCTATGTCAGAAACCTCAAGTACAGCTCACAGCAGTGTGCTGAACTGGTTGATGATGTAATATTCACCAAGCCTGATGATATAGCAAACCTGTTAGCAGCCAAATTCAGTTCCATCTTTACCCCCCTCTCACTTTCATCTTTCCCCCAAGAAATGCTCTCAAACATAACCCCTCCAACTAAAACTAGGGAACGTACTGACTATCCTCACTAAAACCAAGAACACAGCCTCAGTGGGCCTTGATAACATCCTAGAATGCCTCATGAACAAGTCTTATCAGGACCCTGCGAGTCCCTATTTAACTAGTGTCTTAAAAAAAACTTTGTGCAGCAAGAATGGAGGACTGTGACTGTCATCTCCTTAATAAGGGAGAACCTTCAACAGATCCTGAACACTGTTGACTTGTTAGTTTGACTAGTCTTATTTACAAAACCATGGAAAAAATGATCATAGAAATTATAAAAGAAGACATAAGAGATTTACAGACAATAGATCCATCCCAGTTTGGCTTTGTCAAAGGAAGGTCCTGGGTAGTGAACCTGGTGGAGTTTTTTGAAAAGGACATTAAGGCAATAGATAAGGGAAAGTGGTGCACACTACCTACATTGGATACAATACCCAACTTGGACATTGCAACAAACTTATGGAACTAGGCATAACCCCCTTTATATCACACAGGATTGCTAGATGGCTCATGGATAGGACCAAAGAGGATAGGATTGGTGATGCCACCTACACAAAGAGGCCAATCACCGATGGAGTCCCTCAGGGCTATGTGCTGGGCCAACTCCTCTTTGATATCTGCTTGCTGGATGTCAAAGCCAATGTCAAAGTTATCTGGCTGACCAATTTTTCAGATGATTGCAAACTGGAAGTAGTCATTGAATAGCCCCAAGATGAGAATACCCTTAAAAATATTTGGTACCAAAGCAATGGCTTAAAACTCAGTGCCAAGGAATATATGATAATACCTTTTGGGAAGTCAGCTTCTATGGGTCACTATGTCATCAATAAAGCACCCATAAATGTTGACTCACCAGTCAGGGGACCAGGGAACTCATGTAGATAGTAAACTAGCCTTTAGCCAACACAAGTCCAAGGCAATAAGAAAATCCTTCCATGTTGCTCATCTTATAAGTAAGGGCATTGCATCTAGGTCCAGAGAGGTCATTGTACTATTGTACTCAGCCCTCATCAGACTCATTATAATGTCCCCATTGATATGTACCTGACAGACACACACAGCTAGTGGAATGTCCACAAAGGTTCCTTACAAAAAAATACAGAAAGCAAACTAAATGTTCTATGCTGATCACCTGAAATCCTTATCTTTTTACTCTGTATCATACAGAGTACTGAGAGGTAATCTTTGGATGGTTACCAGGTATCCCTAGATCATCTTTTGATGAACCTTTTGCACAGCAGCAAAACAAATGGCATCAGAACTACTAGATCAAAATAGCCACATTTTGCTTGCAACATGAATAGGACATGCTGGAGAGACAGCTCTGTTTCACAGAAAACTTTCATTCTCTTGAGCAGGCTTTCCATCCATGCAAATCAGAGTTCCCCTCCAATCCTATTTACATGCAACTTAGACCAATGGATGCATAATCAGAAATTTACCTCTAGTGTGGCACCTATGTCTCTGATGGACAGAGACAATCATTAGCTCTCACCTATATAAATTAAATTAGTGGGACACATTTGGTTTGCACTGTTAGACTTATAAGGGCCCTAGCGGTCATTAGCCTAGTATACACCTATGAACCAGTGAGATCCTGCCTTCTTAGTTTAGTTAATTTTAACTTCTTTGTGGAAGTCACATAGGCTGTAGACTGCAATCATTCACACAGCTTATTCATATCTAGCCAAAACATTCAACACTATTCTCCATGCTGGCATTGCTAATAAGCCACTTGCTATATGCATATGGGAAAGTGAATAGGTAGTGTCGAAAAGATAGAACCTATATAGCTATGGTGAGAAGAAAGTTAATATTCATCTCATTCCTCACTTCTGCAAAAGAGTTCTTCTACAAGTTAAACAAAGTGACACCCTAGCATCCTTTAAACCTGGATGATTGGATGAGTATTCACAATTTAACTCTGGGACTGACCTGCTTTGTTTTTGTTAAAAAGGGGTTACAGCACGAGGATGGATATTGGCAAGGCATAAATGATTTTATGATACAGGTTCCTTACGCTTCCTATGATCCTATGTATACAGCCTATACAGATATACACAACTCAAAGTGATAAAGGATTCATAAACATTTTTATGCAGAGCTCATTGAATCCTAAATAATGAATATGTGCATGGCTCTCTAATATTTGTAAATGTTTGATCTCTGAGTCATAAACCTTGTGTTATTCTTTGCACCAATTATTTGAAGTCTGAATCTACAATTAAGAAGTTCACAAATTATGTTTCTATTGACTATGTGCATGATACATGTATGGACTGGTTGCAGCATGTATACCAAAATAACTTGGGAGTGCTGAATATATGACATGTTTCTGCAGCCTGTGTAAACCCAGTTAAGGACTGCAGGCCTTTTTTACCTAAGACAGGTTGTTGTGATTGATTATTAAAGGAATGTCTTGTACTAAAATATGTAGTAATACAGCTGTCACCTGCATTTATCCTGTCACTTGTGCATTTTAATACTACAACAATGGTTAATACTTTTAGTCTCTATTATATGCAGTCTTGGTTTCCTTTGACAGACATATAGTGCAATAGCATTTTTTCAGAGCTGGAAAATTATTAATGCAGTAAAGCTGTTGTTTAATTTCACATGAATAAGTCATCACTAAAATAGCATGTATTAAGAAGTTGGTTTGCTGTTATCTAAGTCTGTAAAAAAGGCTGCTCTGCTGTGTTACAAAATAAGTGCTAGCATGTTTTGTAAGCCTAACTATATAAAATACAAACAGGCTTTCTTGTAAGGTGTCTGCATGTCAATTTATTAC
The DNA here is from genome assembly GCF_019279795.1 of Protopterus annectens. Lineage (NCBI taxonomy): Eukaryota > Metazoa > Chordata > Ceratodontiformes > Protopteridae > Protopterus > Protopterus annectens. Next base: position 1,279,621,189 of record NC_056745.1, read on the forward strand.
ATGCCAGCTCTATTCCACTATGTAAAGCAGCGAAGTAGAGCTTGTTTCCTTCTTTTTTTTATTTTTCATTTGCCAGTTTTTGTGCACTACACTATTTTGCATGCACAGTATGGGATACAATTAAAAGAAAATAAGTTCTTGAAATGGCATATGTGAATATAATTTATTTACTATGATTTATATATCAGAGGTGCCATGAGTTCCTCCGTCTTTCCCATGAGAATCAGACTGCCTTCTTTTACAGTTTAATTATTATTGTGGTCTTTAAACCATTTGCTCATCTGACCATAACACAATATAACTGTAGTACTGTTTGGTCTCTAGTCAGTCATTAGACTATCTGCCTATAAAAGTATACCCTGAGATTCATCTTCTCGTATTTATCATTGGGACTCATCAAATGAAACATCTTACACATTCTACTGACTGTAAACTAGAATTATAATAAATTATTTCTAAAGTCATCCACTGCAGTGAAAATAATTCTGCTATAGCAGTGCAGTCTAAAGGTAGGTCAGCTTCATAATTTTTGTATGTACACAATCATCTCAACTCACAGTGATAGAGCTAAAATAGATCTGAGTGATTTTTGGTCTACTAAATTACTGCAATGAGAAAGCAGTGATCTTATTTCTCCATTTCCATAAGGTGTTAGAGTTTGGCATATCAGGCCAGTTAGAGATGATACATATTTCCTTTTCATATATTGCAAGCCCATTCATAAACACAAACCAATGCAAGTCTAACTGATTTTTAAAATAATGTAATAGTCTTTTGGTAGTGTGGTTTATAATGTCCTTGACTATGTTTGCCCTCAAATACTGAATGACCAAATGTATGACGTGTTGAAGAAGATCAAATGAACTCAATATATGTGCGACATAGGTTACACTCCACCTCCCAGAGGCCTACACCAAACTGAGCACCCATGTTGAAATGTAATTGAGATTTCATGATGTCAAGACAGATGAATTTACAGGATGTTGAATCTACTGTTAAGTAATACTGACAGAGTTACAAAGTAAATTGGAAATATAACTGCAGTGTGGAATTCAAAAAGTTTGGTAAGATGTTTCAGCTTTACTGAGATTTTCTGCCGGATATTCTTGCCATTTGAGTACACTGCCTCAGACCATCTAAGAACAGCTGATGATTTTGTCAGAAGTGCTTTTGCAGTACACTAATGTGGGTGAAGTCACCACATGCTTGCTAAATGTACAGGAACCATATCTTAATCTCCAGTGCCTCTTATTAGGACTAGAAATCAGAAAAAAAATAAAGCAGATTGATTGTACAAAGCATACCTCTCAAACTCTCAGCACAAGAAAGCTGTACAGAGTCAAAATAATGGGGGGGTGAAATAGGGACAGATTTTAAATATTGTTCCTTTACACTTAGAAAATTGATAGAATAACATTTTTTTTAATTATTTATGTATTTTCTGAAAGATATGAAGTCTGAAACTCAAATATATGTAGTTATTTAGTATTATTTAATCTTTTGGTAGTGTGATTTGCCATAAACCACAAATTTTATGAGGAACAGGGTGAAAGCATAAAGCAAAAATCTGGACACTTAGACAATCTGGAGGGTTAAGAGGTATGGTACAAAGTATGATGAAATGGAAACAGTTTTCTTTATGCAGCACATACCTGCTCCTCTAATTAATTAATTAATTGCTAAAGTTTATGTTAGACACCAGGATCAAAGAGCAATCTCCATGAATGCCAGATGTAAAATGCCATAACAGCGATTTTTGGACAGTAATGCATGTCTGTCATTATGACCATAATGCCCTGAAAAGTAGTATGTCTGACAATCTGAATTGGTGAAATTACATAGTCGTATCAGCATTCTACATACTATGCTAGAGAGACTGGATGTTACTATTTAGTTATTTTTTGTTGAAATTACATAGTCGTATCAGCATTTTACATACTATGCTAGAGTGACTGGATGTTACTATATAGTTATTTTTTGTTGAAATTACATAGTCATATCAGCATTCTACATACTATGCTAGAGTGACTGGATGTTACTATTTAGTTATTTTTTATTGAAATTACATAGTCGTATCAGCATTCTACATACTATGCTAGAGTGACTGGATGTTACTATTTAGTTATTTTATGTTGAAATTATATAGTCGTATCAACATTCTACATACTATGCTAGAGTGACTGGATGTTACTATTTAGTTATTTTTTGTTGAAATTACATAGTCTTATCAGCATTCTACATACTATGCTAGAGTGACTGGATGTTACTACTTAGTTATTGTTTGTTGAAATTACATAGTCGTATCAGCATTCTACATACTATGCTAGATTGACTGGATGCTACTATTTGGTTATTTTTTGTTGAAATTACATAGTCGTATCAGCATTCTACATACTATGCTAGAGTGACTGGATGTTACTATTTGGTTATTTTTTGTTGAAATTACATAGTCGTATCAGCATTCTACATAATATGCTAGAGCGACTGGATGTTACTATTTAGTTATTTTTTGTTGAAATTACATAGTCGTATCAGCATTCTACATACTATGCTAGAGTGACTGGATGTTACTATTTAGTTATTTTTTGTTGAAATTACATAGTCGTATCAGCATGCTACATACTATGCTAGAGTTACTGGATGTTACTATTTAGTTATTTTTTGTTGAAATTACATAGTCGTATCAGCATTCTACATACTATGCTAGAGTGACTGGATGTTACTATTTAGTTATTTTTTGTTGAAATTACATAGTCGTATCAGCATTCTACATACTACGCTAGAGTGACTGGATGTTACTATCTAGTTATTTTTTGTTTAGATTACATAGTCGTATCAGCATTCCACATACTATGCTAGAGTTACTGGATGTTACTATTTAGTTATTTTTTGTTGAAATTACATAGTCGTATCAGCATTCCACATACTATGCTAGAGTGACTGGTTGTTACTATTTAGTTATTTTTTTTTTGAAATTACATAGTTGTATCAGCATTCTACATACTATGCTAGAGTGACTGGATGTTTCTATTTAGTTTTTTTTTGTTGAAATTACATAGTCGTATCAGCATTCTACATACTATGCTAGAGTGACTGGTTGTTACTATTTTGTTATTTTTTGTTTAAATGACATAGTCGTATCAGCATTCTACATACTATGCTATAGTGACTGGTTGTTACTTTTGTCAATGGAAAAAACTTCAAAGACCAATACACGTAAGGTTCAGTTAAGGCACTTTAATTTACTTGCAGCAAGGAGACAAAAGCATGCAAATATAAGGATTTGTCTAACTATTAACAGGAAGTATGTTCATTCTTATACTATTTTATAAGACATGGCCTTCTAAGCTGACGTAATCAAACACAACTTTTAGCATTGTTCTACAGCAGATGTTACTTCAGACTTTCTGCTGACATGACTAGATTTGTGAGAAACTTTTTAGAAAAACAACCTGGCCTTGGTGACTATTAATCTGTTTACAAGTGTCTATTGTGCAGTGTTACATTTCAAGGTACTCTTCTAATACAGATACAAGCAAATGCTAATTGCAGTTCATATTTTCAAGCAGGCTTTGTACTAATTATCTATAACCTCTACAGCTGTGTATTTTCTCATGGCACAGTGGAACTTCTTGTCTAAGTTTCATACAAGTAGTATTGTTCTATTCATTATTTTCCTAACGCAAGCAGAAATCACCTGCTTCTCAGTAAATTTCCAAGGCGCATGCAAGATTTTAGCTAACAATACATGGTCAGGAAGCAACTGCAATTTGTACAGATTTATGCAGTATGAAATAGAATAAATGTGTTAACTCTTTTTCCAGCTCTAAATGCACTAACATATTGCTAATACACATATTAATACATATTTTTCTAACATTTCCCCCTATTAATACTTTTATTCTACTTTCAAAATAAGCATAAACAGTTTGTTTTCTTCTCCTAACCTCTTCCAGTCAGGATTTGCAGTTAATAGGGTCATTCAGTTTAAACTTATGAAAGCATTTTTAGTCCTTTAACAGTTCTTCAAACTCAGTACTTTGATATAAGGTTTCAGAAACTGAAATGTCTATTAGGTCTTTAACCAGTCTTTTCATGCAGGGGACACCACAACAAACACATACTCCCAGTAGGAGCATACCTACACAAATGGCAATCATTAAGATGGTACCCCACCCCCCCAAAACCATTTCTGGAAAAAGTCCATCAGTGGGTTTGGGCCTCGTTTGGTCATGGCAGACACTTGCTGAATTACCTCAAGATGATTGTCTATCTCGTGTTTATGGTCAGGAATATACGAACAGCATTCTTCTTGGATTAAAGTGTACCTACCACCTCTCGCTGCTAGGGTGAAGTCGAGAGCCATGCGGTTTTGGAGTACTACAGTTCTCATAGTATTCAGTTCATCATTCCCCAATTTGAAAGCAGAAAAAGTTGCGTTGCTCATAACTTTGAGAAGTTTTGACTGTTTTCTCAGCTCCCAGATCAATTTCACTGCTCCATATGCTGGTAATATGCCTGCCCACGATATAGTGCTATCACTCAAGTCCATGTGTTTTGTGTACATTATAAAGATTTTTAACCTACGTGGCATCCAGGACTTTTTCATATCCTTTTTGGTTGATTTGGTTTTATTTATTACAGTTTTTTGTTGTCAAGTCCATGTGTGTCAGTCCTTTACCTAAAGAGTGATGGTCTTTCCAACGTGCATCGATTTGTCCCACTGGATTTGCAGGTTTCTTTATGACTTCTCAGACATTTCGAATTTTCCCATGAGGCAAAATTACAGTGTGTCGTATGGCCGGAACCAGGGAACCCAAAAAACAACTGCCGGACCAATTCTCAGGTAACCATTTGTATGCCTTTCTGCCACACACAAATTAACAATCCTCTACTTTAGTAGTAACCTTGCTATGAATATACACTCGCCCTGCATGAAACATTTCTCTATCAATTATAGATAGCTGTTTATAAAGAACAGAATTATGTTTTACTTCATCAAGTGTTTTTTGCATCAATCCAAGAAATGAATCATAGTTTGTACTACAATAAAGATCTACTTTGTTACCTTTAGTGTAACATCTATAAGGAACAGTCACATTGCAATTGCTCCAACCCACCTGAACAGTATCATTTTTATAAAAACACACAGTTCCCTTTTGTGGAATAGACAAGTGCAATGCTATTTTATCTTGTGCTGTAATGGTTGAGGTATCATAAATCAAGTTCTCCCAGGTCTCATTGACCCCTAGGGGGACTGTAGTCATTAATAACCCCCTGTATGCTGTCAGCAAAGCTGTGCAAATCCAGCAATTCGAAACACTGAAAGTCTCAGCATACACATATTTAATTGCCTGGTAAGTGTTAAAGTTTGGATGCCAGTTTATGAGTAACGCTTCACGTTTATTCAGTTCAGTCTGTGTGGATGGGAAAAGAAAAGGCCACAACAAAAAGATTAGTGTCACTAATACAGTCAACAGGATGATCATGCAATACTTCTGAGGAAAGGGTTGTTCTGCATTCCTGTTTCTTCTGGACGCTATCATTTTTGCTCTTGGCATGTAACAAGATTTCTTTCCAGTTCAAAGTTTTTAACTAATTTACAGTGCGTCAGGTGGATCCAAGAGGCACGCTCCGTGATTTTGACTGCAGTGGGTGTTGACAAAAGCACTTGATGTGGACCTTCCCACTTTGGAGACGCCCAATTCTTCTTTTTGACCACATTCAGCCAGATCCATGCTCCAGGGGGCACTGCCACTTCTGACGGTCTGGTTCTTTCTTTATCTGAAACAGAATTTAACTGTAACAAATGTTTAGAATTTAACAAATTACGCATATACTCTGCTAATGTACTGTCAACTTCCTGGTCTGCGGGCATGAGAGATTTCCACTGAGGTATATAGTAAGCCCTTCCAAAGAGCTTTTCAAAAGGAGTCAATCCTTTTGCATTTGGAACAGTTCTCATGCTCAGCAGTGCCAGGGGCAGACAGTACACTCAGTTTCTTTGCGTTTCTGCTACTAATTTTCTTAGCTTGCTCTTTAAAATCCCATTATGTCTCTATACTAGCCCTGCTGATTGTGGGTGATACGCACAATGATTTTTTAAAGAAATGCAAAAATGTTTACTTAACTGCTATATGGTCTGACTCACGAAGTGTGTGCCATTGTCACTGTAGATCCTTTACGGAATGCCGAATCTAGGGATGATTTCTTTAACAAGAACTTTGGCTACAGTCGTAGCGTCTGGATTTTTAGTCGGAAAGGCTTCCACCCGTCTGGAAAACATATCTACAATGACAAGACAATACTTCTTATTTTCACATTTATTCAACTCTATGAAATCCATACAGATAGTATGAAATGGATATGGTGGTGTAGGGAAACTCCCTTGCTTGGGCTTTAACGCCTCTTGCGCATGATGTTTATTACAGATGTCGCATAACGAACAAAATTTTTTAGAGCAATTTGTGAATCCATACGTTGTGAACACTTGGTTCACCAGCTGTACCATCCCCCCTGTTGAGACATGGCACTGCTCATGGCTCAACAAAGCTGCATATCTAAACAAATTAGATGGCAATATCGGTTTCCCTTCTTTAAAGATGTACAGCCCCTTTTCGAGAATTGCTCCTCGTTTTACCCATCTTTGTTTTTCAGTTTGCATAGTAAGTGTTTGCATTGTCTTTAACATTTCTAAGTCTAAAATCTCAGAGGGTTGTAATTCCTCATTCAAAAGAAATACTTCTGAAGCTGCCTGCTTTGCAGCTGTTTCAGCTCTCGCATTACCTTTTGAAATTCTGTCCTGTTGTTTGGTATGAGCTGTGCATTTACAAATAGCTACTTTCTGAGGTAACTGAATAGATTCTAAAAGATCTAAAATAAACTGTGCATGATTGATTGGTTTGCCAGTAGATGTTATCATTCCTCGATTTTTCCACTGTTGCGCAAAAACATGTACAGTAGAAAAAGCATACTGGCTGTCAGTAAAAATGTTCACACATTTACCCTTTGCTAAGGTACATGCCCGTGTCAAGGCAATCAATTCTGCTGCCTGTGCAGATAAGTTTTGTGGTAAAGATTTCACTTCTATAATGTCTGGTTCAGAAACTACTGCATATCCTACTAGGTTCTGTCCTGCAGGACCCCTTTTGCATGAGCCGTCCACGTAGTATGTCACCTCGGCACATCCAAGGGAACATCCGTAAGATCTTTTCTAGGCAGTGTCTTTTGCTCAATCACCTACAGGCAGCTGTGTGATGTGCCATCTGCAGGGGTTGGGAGCAAGGTAGAAGGGTTCAAAGTTGTACATCGTTCGATTGTCATATGAGGTTGGCTCAACAATATAGTCATACAAGAAAGATGCCTAGCAGGGGAAAGATATGCTACCTTTTCTTGCAGTAAAATAATCGCGACTGCATGAGGCACTCTCAATGTGAGAGGGTGGAACAACACTACTGAGGCTGAAGCCTATACTGCCATTGCAGCTGCAAATACTGCTTGTACACAGTGAGGTAAAGACCGTGCCACTGGGTCCAGTTGTGTTGAATAATAAGCAATAGGGCATTGCTTGTCCCCATGCTGCTGTGTTAACACTGATGTCATATAACCTTGCTTACAATCTACAGTTTGGAAAAAAGTTTATGATAGTTTGGTAATCCCAGCACTAATGAGGACACTGTTAACTGTTTCAGTTTGCAGAAAGCAGATTCTGCTTATGGTGCCCATTGTAATAAATCCTGTGCTGCCATAGGCTTTTTATAAATCAGGTTAGTCGTGCAGACTCCAAGGCATAGTTTGGAATCCAACTCCGACAAAAATTAGTCGTACCCAGGAAGGACATCATTTCCTTCTTGGTAGCGGGTTTTTGTGCTTGCAAAATAACTATTTTTCTGTCCTCATCTAATGTCCTACCTTCCTTGGATATCACATATCCTAGGTATTTAACTTGTTTTTTCCAAAGCTGCAGTTTATTTTTGTTTACTTTATGTCCTTCAGTGGCTAAAAAGTTATCTTCTTTACAATCTTGCTGGGTGGGGGACGCCAGCAGGATATCATCAACATAAAGCAAAATCTGACTACCTCTCGGTAGGGTAAACCCCGCCAAGTTGCTTGCCATTTCTTGTGAGAATATTGTTGGATTTCACAATACCCCTGTGGTATTTGCATATATGTATACCTTTTCCCCTGAAATGTGAATGCAAACCAATGCTGGCTGTCAGGGTGTATCGGTATCGAAAAGAACACACTGCTAATATCTACCACAGAAAAATATTTCTGTTGAGGTTTTAAATCATTCAACAGTGTGTGTGGGTCTGGCACCGTAGGTGCCCTTGGTATTACTGCGTCATTTACAGCTTGTAAATCTTGGACCATATGCCACTCTCCATTTGCTTTCTTAACAGGAAATAAGGGTGTGTTACATGGTGAATCAGGAGATTCCACCAGCACCCCTTCCTTAAGTAAAGCTGCTATAATAGGTTTGATTCTTACCTCTGCATCTTTTCTTAAGGGATACTGTCTCTTTTGTGGTCTAAATGCTGACTTTGGCATAATAGTAATTGGTCCCGCTGTATGAATAAGTCCTACATCTGATTTTCCTGTCGACCAGAGATTTCCTGGTATATTCTGTAAAGCATTCTCTTCCTCCTTCAGTAGGAGTGCCAATCAGCTGTCCTTGCTAGACTGCAAGTGTACAGCTGGGTGGGTCTGAGTTATCCAGTTCAGCTTCTGCACTTGTATTCCTTGTTCTGACAGTTCTAACTCTGTCTGTTTTTCCCATCTCGTGACTTTTTCTCCTAAGTCGACCCATTTTACATTCTTGTCCTTAGTTAAGCTAACATGTGGTAATCGATTAGATTTATAGAGTGCAAAGAACTCATGGGGCAATGAACAGCTGGCTACACTGTTCCCTTCTGTGTCCCAGTACAGATTACGTAATACTAATCTGTTTGCATGATTTCTAAACAATTCTTGCTCATATTCCTTATGAGGTCCTGGTGTGTTACAATAATACAGAGTACAGTGCAACAAATGCTGCTTATCAATGTCAAGGGGGGGAAACTTGCTGATGGCTACATTCATCAACTCTTCGGTCACTGCCCCTGGACCAGTTGTAACCAAGTCCTGGCTGTATCAATAAAACATTTCACCCTCCGGTTGCACTGCAAAGGTATCAATTTGTCACTGTGCTTCCATACCCTGCATAGTTGGAACTACTGCTATACCAAATAGCTGCATAAGGTCTCTGTCCAAGAGGTTTACTGGGCATTTTGCAGATACAACAATTTTGCTTTTCTGGGTCAATCCTGAAACAGGATCAGTTATCACAATATTATGGGAGAGGGGCTCCCAATACAGCTGTCCATTAACTGCTTTCACTAATATGTAATCAGGTGACTCTGAATTCTCTGGCAGTTTTGAGGGATGTACCAGGGTCCCTGATGCCCCTGAGTCACACAAGAATCTGACTTCCCTCCCTTCTACCAGGAGTGTAACATCTGGTTTTGTGTCTGCTAAATAGAGCTCTAAGCTCAATAAAGCCAAATCTAATATTTCATTTTCTTCACTATCCGTGACTTCTTGCACTTCCTCTATTTCTTCTGTCACATTCTCTACTCCCTCTATCAAATATTCATTTGTCCTTTCTCTGCAATCCCCTTCTAGTGATTCCTGACTATCATATAGTCAGTCCTCACCCTCCTTATCCTCTGTGATTGCCTTCTTGTTTTTCTTGCAATCCCTTGCCAAGTGTCCTTTCTTACCGCATTTAAAACATTCACCCCTTTTCTTTCATCCTTCAAAGTTCTCTGATCGTTGATCAGATTGTTTGTTTCCCTGGGCATTTCTCTTGCCCTTTTTCCCGGACTGTACTACATATACTTCTGCTCCATCTTCTACAAAAAATACTTGGGCTTTCTTTTTTTTTTGCTATTAAAATGCCTTTCGGCATGTCTAGCATATTCAAGCAATGACTGTAACCTGCTTGTACAATGATCTACCATGTGTTTTGTAATAAAGCTGCTTATAGGTGCAATACTGCCTTTCAAAAATGCATTCTTTAGCTGCTGCTCATATGGGGAATCGTGTGTCTGATCTTCAGGAACCTGCATTCCACAATGGTTATTAAAACATTCTAATAGTCTGGCATAATATCGGTCAATAGCTACACCTTCCTGTTGGATGCATTGATTAATGCAAGTCCAGTCTGCCCTAGGCTTCCATTTCTCAGAGATTCGGTCTGTAAGACCTTTCACTCTGTTGTCTAACTCTGCGCTGCTATGTGGGAGGGGCCTGAGTGCACTATCACAGGGATTCCAGTCACCACTAATCATGTGCCAATCTGGTCCCACAATTTGTCTGACTACTTTTTCTACCTCTTCTCCATTTAAATTATAACTCAGCCTCATTCCTTGCAAATCTTCTAAGAACTTTCTAAAATTAACTTTTGGATGGGGAATTCCTTCAGTGGCTTTCCAGATGTCTTCCAGAGTCCAGGTCTATACACTAGAATAGTTGGGTCCTGTCCTTCTTGCCCTGCCTGAGGATTAGGCACGTCTATAAGTGGGCATATTTCTTCTTCACTCATATATCATGAATTTCTACCCATTTAATATAACTCAATGTCCCCTTTTGAGTTTCCTGCCCGTGTTCGAGACCTGGTCTCGACGAGATTTCTAACAAACGGTTTCTCTTTTGCAATGTCTCTACTCACAGTGACAGCAGGATATCGCAGGGGTGGACTAACTCATTCACTTGCCTCATATTTTGGTAAGGGAGGCGGAGGGGCCGATGCTATTACTAAGTTATTGTCCTCCTTATCTAAAAACATTGCTTTTGAATTATTACTCTTTTGTTCCCTTCGGTTTACTTCCTCAATCCACCTATGTGCCTGAGGAATTCCTAACTGACGTTGCTTTTTTAACCGACCTCTAGAATCAGTTTTAACCTGTTTGACAAGTTTGACAAGTGAGGATTTTTCTAGTTTACCATCAAATTCATACTTATTAACTCATTTAGAGTAGTATTTAATATTATCAGCACGCTGTGACTGCATGTATTTTGCGTCTTCGGTTAACGGCGGATTTTGGGACCTTTTTGTACAATTATTACCCATCTTGTTCTACCCTTTTAATTGTTACGTAACACCTTATTTTTAACGTGGTACCACGGATGTTTTTATAGTCTCTTCAGAATGACTGCCTACCTGCTCTGTTTCTCTGATCTATGACAAGACAGTAATCTTTCTGTCCCTGACTTATAAATAAAGTCTCTAACAGAACAAATACAAATCTAGTCCCTGATCTAAAACAGAAAAAGAAGGTAGATTCACCTTACCTGAGCCTTCGTGATTGATCACCTTGATAAACCCATCCTTCAGTCGCAGATCAAAAAGTGGCTGGTCTCTTTTGTACGACAATTCAGTCAGAGGACTTTTCAAATAAGAAGAACCGATGTGGTTTCTTCCCCGTACAGTTTCAAGCCACCTGGCCTGTCTGATCCGAGGTGAAGTGAAGGTTTCCGGTCCGAAGGACCAATCTGTCAAAGGAAAAAACTTCAAAGACCAATACATGTAAGGTTCAGTTAAGGCACTTTAATTTACTTGCAGCAAGGAGACAAAAGCATGCAAATACAAGGATTTGTCTAACTACTAACAGGAAGTATGTTCATTCTTATACTATTTTACAAGACATGGCCTTCTAAGCTGACGTAATCAAACACAACTTTTAGCATTGTTCTACAGCAGATGTTACTTCAGATTTTCTGCTGACATGACTATATTTGTGAGAAACTTTTCAGAAAAACAACCTGTTCTTGGTGACTATTAATCCGTTTACAAGCGTCTATTGTGCAGTGATACATTTCAAGGTGCTCTTCTAATACAGATACAAGCAAATGCTGATTGCAGTTCATATTTTCAAGCAGGCTTTGTACTAATTATCTGTAACCTCTACAGCTGTGTATTTTCTCATGGCACAGTGGAACTTCTTGTCTAAGTTTCATACAAGTAGTATTGTTCTATTCATTATTTTCCTAACACAAGCAGAAATCACCTGCTTCTCAGTAAATTTCCAAGGCACAAGCAAGATTTTAGCTAACAATACAAGGTCAGAAAGCAACTGCAGTTTGTACAGATTTATGCAGTATGAAATAGAATAAATGTGTTAACTCTTTTTCCAGCTCTAAATGCACTACGCATATTGCTAATACACATATTAATACATATTTTTCTAACTATTTAGTTATTTTTGTTGAAATTACATAGTCGTATCAGCATTCTACATACTATGCTAGAGTGACTGGATGTTACTATTTAGTTATTTTTTGTTGAAATTACATAGTCGTATCAGCATTCTACATACTATGCTAGAGTGACTGGATGTTACTGTTTAGTTATTTTTTGTTGAAATTACATAGTCATATCAGCATTCTACATACTATGCTATAGTGACTGGATGCTACTATTTAGTTATTTTTTTGTTGAAATTATATAGTTGTATCAGCATTCTACATACTATGCTAGAGTGACTGGATGTTACTATTTAGTTATTTTTTGTTGAAATTACATAGTCGTATCAGCATTCTACATACTATGCTAGAGTGACTGGATGTTACTATTTGGTTATTTTTTTGATAAAATTACAAAGTCATATCAACATTCTACATACTATGCTAGAGTTAAGGGTTGTTACTATTTAGTTATTTCTTCTTGAAATTACATAGTCGTATCAGCATTCTACATACTATGCTAGAGTGACTGGATGTTACTATTTAGTTATTTTTTGTTGAAATTACATAGTCGTATCAGCATTCTACATACTATGCTAGAGTGACTGGATGCTACTATTTAATTATTTTTTGTTGAAATTACATAGTCGTATCAGCATTCTACATATTATGCTATAGTGACTGGATGTTACTATTTAGTTATTTTTTGTTGAAATTACATAGTCGTATCAGCATTCTACATACTATGCTAGAGTGACTGGATGTTACTATTTAGTTATTTTTTGTTGAAATTACATAGTCGTATCAGCATTCTACATACTATGCTAGAGTGACTGGTTGTTACTATTTAGTTATTTTTTGTTGAAATTACATAGTCATATCAGCATTCTACATACTATGCTAGAGTGACTGGATGTTACTATTTAGTTATTTTTTGTTGAAATTACATAGTCGTATCAGCATTCTACATACTATGCTATAGTGATTGGATGTTACTATTTAGTTATTTTTTGTTGAAATTACATAGTCGTATCAGCATTCTACATACTATGCTAGAGTGACTGGATGTTACTATTTAGTTTTTTTTTTGGCAACAATAAACTTACAGCAATGAACCTTGTATCCTCCGCCCCCTCACCCCCTAAAAAAGTATTTCACAAGTGGAACAAGATCACCAGTATAAAGGAGATGAGCCACACAGCACTAACATTCTCAATGTCTCTACTATCCACTGTATCCTAAATGGAAGGAACAGGCTAGTTCTCAGGGCTTAGTGGGGTAGGTGTGCAAAATGTGCGTAGTGTCCACCATATATTATATTTACCCGACATCTTATGTGGAACATATGCAGGTAGTGCTACAGAAGAAAAGGTTACCATGGAGAGTACACAAAATTGTTATTAACCTGATGGCCAGCACTGCTTCAGCAAGATCTGTCTCTCAATCTTGAGCCTACTGAGTATACACACACTCAACACATACGTACATACAAACATGAGCCCAAGCCTCCCTCTATGTATATGTGTGCATGTGTGTGTGTGTGTGTGTGTGTGTGTGTGTGTGTGTGTGTGTGTGTGTGTGCATAATGTGCATAGTGTCCACCATATAGTATATTTACCCGACATCTTATGTGGAACATATGCAGGTAGTGCTACAGAGGAAAAGGTTACCATGGAGAGTACACAAAATTGTTATTAACCTGATGGCCAGCACTGCTTCAGCAAGATCTGTCTCTCAATCTTGAGCCTACTGAGTATACACACACTCAACACATACGTACATAAAAACATGAGCCCAAGCCTCCCTCTATGTATATGTGTGCATGTGTGTGTGTGTGTGTGTGTGTGTGTGTGTGTGTGTGTGTGTGTGTGTGTGTGTGTGTGTGTGTGTGTGTGTGTGTGTGTGTGTGTGTGTGCATAAATGGATAAATTTAAATGTATGTACATAAATACTCATTAAGTGTGCAGAAACCTTTGTTGTGCTCTTCCAACTGTATTACTGGAACTACCTATGCAAATCAAGCCTTTCCGGGTGTTTGGTCACAATCTGCCTATGGAGAACAAGTAATTCTGGTTGCTCATTAAAACTCTTGGATTGTGCTACAATGGGCAGGGAAGCACAATTTATTCAGAACATAAATTGTCTTTAATTTTGCTGTTAATAATTTACATGTTTTGTTATCATTGTTTCTATTTTAATGAAGTGCTCAGTAGTAAAGTATTTTAATAATTATGTGTTGAAGGTGCTGTTATAGTTGCAGATACATAACTTTCTTGGCCTTGCATTGTGTCACATGAGCTATTTAGTCTGTATAGTATTTCCATATATTTTCTACTCCGAATGTGGTATCAGTTTACAGGGCTATCTCTGTAGCAGAAAACATCTTCTTTGTTAATTTTCATAATTGCTTTTTTTTTTTCCATGTAACTCCCTGTTCTCTAGCCATTTTCACTGAGTAATACATGTGCTAGTCATATCCAATGAGCACATCAGATTTCTACTTTTAATCATTAATTCTTCTCCTAGTTTTGGGGCAACTTTGACATTGCTGTGTAACATAACTGAGACTACACAACAATCAACTAATTTATTCCTCAATTTTGGGATTTTTTAATCATTTCAACTACATTTTATTTTAGCTAATGCAATGCTATTTGCATTTTTGTCAGGAACTTTAAGACTGATCTAATTTGCTAATGTTTTAATGAAATATAATGAATTTTTTCAGTATAACAATATTGATAGCTTCAGAGGCAGCCAATGACTTCAAAAAGGGATCACAAGGAACCAAGCTGCATCTAATTGTAAATGGACAGGGCCATATTAGAATTGGGTTAACCTTGGTTATGCTTAGAACCTAACATAAATAAATGGCGGTCATAGATTACACTATAAGGTAAAAAAACTAGTGCTTTTTCCAGCAATAGTATTCCCTTTCAAAATGTGGCCCAAAGCTAGTTTGAGAAAGTAATTTAATTTTGGGCATATGAGCTGTTTGAATAGATTCTTCTATAGTACCACAATACCCAACACATGTAAATGCAAACTGCTTGGTCTGAATAGCACAAATCTACATATTGAAGTAGACATTTGATAAAAATGCAGGTACTTTGTTCTGAAGTGAATTTTGAAGAATCCGAATCAGTAGCACAGAAGGCAACAGTCCAAGCACAAAGAAACAAAGTAATCCAATAAAATTCAAATGGTTTAATTAAGCGCTTTTCGTTATAGCAAATGTTATAACTTCTTCAGATCAGAATGAATACAACCTTCTGCATTTAAATACATTGTTTAAAAAACATGTGACAAAAATACACCAACCAGTTGTGCTTTCAGTAGTAATTTCCAATTAAAGCACTCTCTACGGGAATTAAAAGGAATACTATATATAACATTTCAAAAGAAATACTACACCATAAAAAGTCTTATAGTAATACAATACTCAATCTGTTTTAAATGTTATTAAATTAATTTGCTAATTGATATAAAAGCAAAAAATCATACACTAATTTACCTGTTTAAACTCTTAAGCTTTAACAGGCATAAAATGTTGCATGACTCGTTTAATCCTGGATTATTAAATGCATTTAAAGTGAGCTGCCAGAATAACTCTAGTTCTTCCAAATGTAACAATGTAGGGCCATCTCTTTCATCCATTTGTATTTGGTCAATGGCTTTAAAAGTAAATGTATGCCCTCCGGTTACCTAGGAATGCCTTGCCAATGCATTGTCATTTTTATTCTTATCCATGGCATACACACGCTCATAGATTCTGTCACGCAGTCTACATTCGGTTTTACCTACGTAAAATGCTGTGCAGAATCTACACTTAGCTAAGTACACCACAAACCTGGAATTACAAGTTAGCTTGAATTTAAGTTGAAATTTCTTATCATTGATAATGAATGTCTTTCCTGTATTAATCGGGTTACAAAATCTACATGTACCACAAAATGACATGCCGGCTTTATTATTCACACCATTGATGTGTTTACTATTTAACAGATCCTTGAGGTTACATCCTCTTGTAAACACTATGTTAGGTGAATGACCTAACTTCCCTAACAAAAATGTATCATTAGTAATTAATTCCCAATTTTTATTTACAATATGGGAAATTGCTGAACTATCCAAATTAAAAGTAGTAATAAAACTAGACTTGTCATTTGGTAGTAAACATGCTTGTAAAGTTGTTGCATTATATATAGATTGTGTATTTATTATATTAACAAATTCATCACTGACAATCAAAACTCTGCCCTCACTGTGTAAAATAGGAGAAACCACCCCATTTCTCTTTTATGTTGAACTTCCAAAACCACTTCATTTATTAAATCAGTAGGGTAGCCACATTTCACAAACATGTCACTAAGAAATGTGCATTCAGCAATAAACTCAGACTCCAGAGATACCATTTTCGCTGCTCTTATCAATTGTCCTTTAACAATAGAGCGCTTCTGTGAAAACGGGTGAGCACTAGAGAAATGCAAGAACGAATTGCAATAAGTCTTTTTCTGAAAATTTTAGAGACCATTCTAGAATTATTCTTATCCTTTGTAAATTTAATGTCAAGATAATCAATTGAAGCAGTACTATAATTAAAAGTGAACTCAAGGAATTATGTTGTGCTCTTCAAGTAATCAACAAAAGCAATAGCTTCTCCTAGATTCCCTCGGAAGATGATGAAAATATCATCCAAAAAACGGGTGTAAAATGCTATACTCACCATGTGTAGAGGTTTTTTTAAAAATGAACTCTCTCTCTCTCAGAAAGCCAGTACTAAATTAGCTAAACTGGCCCCCCATAGTGACCTCATAGCTACACCCGTCTTTTGAAGAAAAATCTCCTGATCAAACAAAAAGTAGTTGTTAGTAAGAATATGATCGAGCAATTCTTCTACTAATCGTATTTCTATATCAGGTACCCCCTTCAGCTTCAACATTAAACTCACCCATTCTATGCCATCTTCATGTGGAATGAAGGTATAGAGATCTTTAACATCAATAGTTAAAAAGTTGTTGTTACTATTGTATTCTAAGCCATTTATATTATCTAAAAAACTCCAGGAATCTTTACATACCTGTGGCTCAGATTTAAGGTATTTCTGTAATATAGTATCAACAACTTTTGCACAAGGGTAAGTTAATGACCCTCTTACTGTCTATGAGAGGTCTCATTGGTGGATTGTGGATGTTTTTATGAACCTTGGGTATTCCAAACAACACTGCAATCTTTGGATAGGGTACCATTATGTAGTTATATGTATTTATATTTATTTTAGCCTTAACAAATAAGTTGTTAAGGAAACCCTTAACACAATTTTGAGCTATATTTACCTCATTGAGGGACACTTTAATATAAGTGTTGCTATCTAGCAGTGTTTTCATCCTGTTGTTATAATCGACTTGATCAAAAATAACTAAACCACCTCCCTTATCTGGTTAAATCCCTCTGATGTTCAATGATCGCAAGTCATGCAAAGCTATCATTTCATCATCAGTGACATTTTTCTTAATGCACCTTCCATTAAATTGTGCTATTTGCCTAAAGTCTAGTTCACATATATTTTCAAAAATGTTCAATACAGAGTGAAGTGGGGAGGTTATACACACTAGGAATGATGAATTTATTGTCTGACTCTTTAGAATTACCCAGAAATACATTTAAATTAAGCTTCCTAACAAAGCATTTAAGGTCCATAATAACTTTAGCTAAATTGACATGCTTGCTAGGAACAAACGTGTTCCATTTAGACAACAAATCTACTACTGCTGGATCGATCACAATGCCTGAATAGTTATATACATGAAAATCACCAGCAGAATTGGTTAAAATATTGACAGTTTCATTTAAATCATCTGCTGGTGTTTCCATTTGTTGTTGCGTTCTTTGTTCCTGAATTTCTGGAACTTTTTCTGTCTCGACCCGTTGTTCATTTGATTGCCATTTTAAAAATGTTGATTATTGTTAATATTGCTAGATGAACTGCTGGTTTCATTGTTTAAGTTGTGAATATGCTCACTGCGCCTAGGCAAATCAGTATTATCAATGGATTGATTGTTGGACACGTTAGGAACATTGTTATTACTTGAATCATCTTGACCTTCAGATCTATGCCCATTTGATAGCCATACTTGCGATGGCGATGGACGGGGGTAAGCTGTACCATGGTCATAAGCTGACCTGTCCCCTTTCAATTTCTTGATTTTATTATTTTGAAGCCTCTCGATTAGTTGGTCAATGCTAGAAAAAATTCTAGCGTAATCGAATTTGTATCTAGGAAATTCACAGTCATTTTTGATATCATTATCTAACACTGCGACTTCAGATGATAAAGTCTCAATAAATGCCAGATAGTGTTTGACCATAATATTCATTAAATCAAACCCCTGTTTATCATAAAACTTAATCAGTCCCAAATGAAAGTCAGAGTCAGGAATGAGGCCTGTGGGCTAATGGAATGAACGAAGCCCTTTAGGAACAAATTGTTGCTGCAGGCACTCAGTAAAGTATGCTACTTCAAGCTGTAACATTTTTTAATTTTAAGAGCTTAAGGTCGAACAGTTTAAGTTTGTCAGCTAGAAGAGTTGTACTGACCTGCATATTAGGAGTGTTATCAGCTGGTTGCCCCTGCTCTGACACGGAGCCAATTTGAAGCTTATGTTCACATTAATCCACTCAGAAAGGAGCGGAGCACCAATAAGCCCCATAGCATTCTGCCTGTTATTTACCTGCACTCACAGGTTAGCATCATCAGTTCTAATAGAACTACAATGTGGTCGTTGTCCCAGTGGAATGGAATTGCTGGTATTAATGGTAACTCCGCTGTTACCTGCACAAACACTGGAAGTTGGATGGAAAGAAGGTTCTGATGAACTCACAGGAGGATTAAGTGCTGTTACCACATTCACTCTTTGGTTGGAACCTCCACATGCATGTGGCACATCTAAAAACTCAAGCCGAGATGGTAACGTATCCACTCGCTGTGTGAGCACACTAATAAGAGCAGTTAAACTTGTCAATTCATTTTGGGATTGAGTGAATAAACACGGACTGTTTGGGCTGGAAGGTCCTCCTGATGCCATGACAAAAATGAACAAGATTCTTAAAAACATTCACAATCCACCAATGAGACCTCTCATAGACAGTAGAGGGTCATTAACTTACCCTTGTGCAAAAGTTGTTGATACTATATTACAGAAATACCTTAAATCTGAGCCACAGGTATGTAAAGATTCCTGGACTTTTTTAGATAATATAAATGGCTTAGAATACAATAGTAACAACAACTTTTTAACTATTGATGTTAAAGATCTCTATACCTTCATTCCACATGAAGATGGCATAGAATGGGTGAGTTTAATGTTGAAGCTGAAGGGGGCAACTGATATATAAATACGATTAGTGGAAGAATTGCTTGATAGTATTCTTACTAACATCTACTTTTTGTTCGATCAGGAGATTTTTCTTCAAAAGATGGGTGTAGCTATGGGGTCACTATGTGGGGCCAGTTTAGTTAATTTAGTATTGGCTATCTGGGAGACAGAGTTCTTTTTTAAAAAACCTCTTCACATGGTGAGCATAGCATTTTACACCTGTTTTTTGGATGATATTTTCATCATCTTCCGAGGGAATCTAGGAGAAGCTATTGCTTTTGTTGATTACATGAACAGCACAACAGAATTCCTTGAGTTCACTTTTAATTATAGTACTGCTTCGACTGATTATCTTGACATTAAATTGACAAAGGTTAGGGATAATTCTAGAATGGTCTCTAAAATTTTCAGAAAAAGACTTATTGCAATTCGTTCTTGCATTTCTCTAGTGCTCACCCGTTTTCACAGAAGCGCTCTATTGTTAAAGGACAATTGATAAGAGCAGCGAGAATGGTATCTCTGGAGTCTGAGTTTATTGCTGAATGCACATTTCTTAGTGACATGTTCGTGAAACGTGGCTACCCTATTGATTTAATAAATGAAGTGGTTGAGGAAGTTCAACATAAAAGAAAAAATGGGGTGGTTTCTCCTATTTTATACAATGAGGGCAGAGTTTTGATTGTTAATTATGAATTTGTTAATATAATGAATACACAATCTACATATAATACAACAACTTTACAAGCATGTTTACTACCAAATGACAAGTCTAGTTTTATTACTACTTTTAATTTGGATAGTTCAGCAATTTCCCGTATTGTAATTAAAAATTGGGAATTAATTACTAATGATACATTTTTGTTAGGGAAGTTAGGTCATTCACCTAACATAGTGTTTACAAGAGGATGTAACCTCAAGGATCTGTTAAATAGTAAACACATCAATGGTGTGAATAATAAAGCTGGCATGTCATTTTGTGGTACATGTAGATTTTGTAACCCGACTGATACAGGAAAGACATTCATTATCAATGATAAGAAATTTCAACTTAAATTCAAGCTAACTTGTAATTCCAGGTTTGTGGTGTACTTAGCTAAGTGTAGATTCTGCACAGCATTTTACGTAGGCAAAACCAAACATAGACTGCGTGACAGAATCTATGAGCATGTGTATGCCATGGATAAGAATAAAATTGACAATGCATTGGCAAGGCATTCCCAGGTAACCGGAGGGCATACATTTACTTGTAAAGCCATTGACCAAATACAAATGGATGCAAGAGATGGCCCTACATTGTTACGTTTGGAAGAACTAGAGTTATTCTGGCAGCCCACTTTAAATGCATTTAATAATCCTGGATTAAACGAGTCATGCAACATTTTATGCCTGTTAAAGCTTAAGAGTTTAAACAGGTAAATTAGTGTATGATTTTTTGCTTTTATATCAGTTAGCAAATTAATTTAATAACATTTTAAACAGATTGAGTATTGTATTACTATAAGACTTTTTATGGTGTACTATTTCTTTTGAAATGTTATATATAGTATTCCTTTTAATTCCAACAGAGAGTGTTTTAATTTGAAATTACTATTGAAAGCACAACTAGTTGGCTGGTGTATTTTTGTCACATGTTTTTTTTAAACAATGTATTTAAATGCGGAAGGTTGTATTCATTCTGATCTGAAGAAGTTATAACATTTGCTATAATGAAAAGTGCCTAATTAAACTGTTTGAATTTTGCTGGATTACTTTGTTTCTTTGAGCTTGGACTGGTGCCTTCTGTGCTACTGATTCTGAGTTTCCACGTCAGTTTATTTCATTGAGTTGAATTTTGAAGAATGACAGCATGTGATAGCTAATGAAAGTGAACAACTCTATTGCATGAATTTACTAATTACTGCTACTTGGAAAAACAGAAATCATTAATATGTGATGCTTCTTCTGAAGTGCACCCTTTCACTGCTGCAATACAGTAAGTTTAAACATATCCTTTACAACCAGTATTTATTTACCTTCCAGAGTTTCACAAAGTCCTTTTCTACTCGTAGCTTGAAAGACAATTTGTTTTAATTAATGAGGGGTAGGGTTACCATCAAAAACATAATACATTTTTTTACAAAATGCTGTATGTCACAATAAAATAAATTATCTATGCTAGTAAAGACATATGTTAGAGTTAACAAACAGGATATAAATCACAACTGCAGAATAAATGTTAAAATCATAACAAATAGCACCATCATTAAACATATAGAGGACAATGATAGACACTATTTAAACACAAATTCTATATACTGACCAAAGAGCAAGTCAAATGGCATCAGAAATACACTAGCTAGGCATATAAACCTCTTCTGCAACATCAACAGAACAATTTTATGGACAGGGATATCTTGGAGAAGATGACAGTGCTCTGTAACAGACTCCCCATCAATATAAAACAAAACTCATCTCTGTCCATATTCAAGCAAAACTTGGATCTATGGATGGGAAACAGAGTATTTAATCTAGGGCTGCCCCCTGTTCTATTAATTAGCAGAAACAGCTCCTAAATGGTTTAACCCATACATATATCACCTCAAATTGTCTATTGCATGATCCCAGAATTCTTAGTAAGGATAGTGTATATTTATCGACAATGAGATGTGTTCGGTCAATCTAACAACAAATGGGATAGGTTAGTTCAACCACCAAACGGGAAATTGACAAAGCTTAAAATGGCCCACAAGGGCAGATATCATAGTATTAACAATAACTCTATTAGCATGTTTAGCTACTCTAGAGAGAGCACTCTGCCATTTATATCCAAACCAGCTGCAAAATGATAAAAGGAAGCACTGTATCTGCTCTTGTACATCTTCAGGATAAATGTCATTGTTATCCTCTGTTTGCCGTATTGTCAAACCATGTATGTTCATTCAGAGTCCTCTGCCCTACAATCAGTGTTCAATATATATATATATATATATATATATATATATATATATATATATATATATATATATATATATACACACACACACACAGTGAATATAAAAAAGTATACACCTCCCTGTTAAAATGCCATGATTTTGTTATTTAAAAAAATGAGACCAAAATAAATCATTTCAAAACTATTTCCACCTTTAATGTGACCTATAACCTGTACAATTCAATTGGAAAACAAAAAAAATCTGTTAGGGGAAAAATATGAAAAATAAAAAAAAACATACAATATGCTGGTTGCATAAGTGTGCACACCCTTAAACTAATATTTTGTTGTATGTGCACACCCTTAAACTAATACTTCATTGAAGTGCCTTTTGATTTAATTAAAGCATTCAGTGTTTTTGGGTAGGAGCCTATCAGCATGACACATCTTGACTTGGCAATATTTGCCCACTCTTCCTTGCAACAGGTACAGGGATTCAGTCTGTCTGAATAAGGCACATGATGGATTCCCTTGATATTCTTAGTTAGAAACCTCTGAGGTCTCTCCAATTGCTGCAGGTGCTTTGTATGGTACATTCCAAAAGGAACGTTATACTCAGTTATAGGCCTGATTAATGATGAGTACAGAGGGGTCATAACCTCCTTTGCTCTAGAGGTGATTCCTTTGCTAATTAGGTGTGCTACGTAGAAAGCCTTCCTTACTACAGTAAACAGATGATGGTCAAAGTTAAGGTCACAGTCTACTTGTGATCCCAGGTCTCTTACCACTTCATAGGTACATAGGGTATGGTTATTAATTTGATAGTGTGCAGGGACATTGTTTTTACAGAAGTTAATGATGATGCATTTCGTTTCATTCAGTTTGAGACCATGACTAAGACATCAGTTGTTGGTCTGCGTAAGACCCTTCTGAAGTATACTGACATAATTTGGGGATTCAGTAATTGCACCCAATTTGCAGTCGTCTGCAAACTTGGTTAGCCACAGCTCCTTGGTTTTGACCTGAACTTTTGAGAAGTATATACCATATATATACCAAATAGTAGGGGCCCCAGCACTGACCCTTGTGGTACCTCACTGGTGACAGGTCTGCTGGTTGATGTGGAGTCACCCACTGTGGTAGTGAGTGACAGGTTTGTAATCCAGTTGGTAACCCATCTTACTTCAAAAGGGTTTGCATTCAGTTTGCTAAGTTTATTGGTGATGCCTGAGTGTGGCATTGTGTCAAAGGCCTTTGCCAAGTTGAGGTATGCTGTGTGCACAGATTTGCCCTTGTCAGTGGCCGTGGTCATATTTACAAAGAAATCTACCAGGTTTAACAAGTAGGATCTGCCCTTGATGAAGCCAAATTGGATTGGATCCAGGGTTTGGATGTCACTATGTCTTTATTTATGAGGTCCATGATGATACTTTCCAGACTTATGGGTATATAATTTCCTGGGTCTGTTGCTAAGCCACCTTTTGGAGGGGAATAACTGTTGCTGTTCTCAGTTCCACAGGAACAAAGAATGTGGTTAGACTCTGACTGAATAGGGTAATTAATGGTGATGCTAGTTCATGTTTTAGTTTGTTTAGAATACAGGCTGGGATACTGTCTGGTCCCACAGAGGCTGTGTTTTTTTTGCTTTAGGCAAGGCATTAGTGACCTACTCTTTAGATTGTAGGGTGGGAGGGGGGTTTAGGCAAGGTTTGTGATAAGTTTGGAGGGGATAAGGGAATGAAATTTTCCCCAAATCTGTCTGGTAGCAGGTTTGATATCTCTGCAGGATCAGTGTGTGTGATACCGTTAGTCACTAGTTCAGCACATACCTTTTACGCTATGTACATAGCTGTGATTGGTAAGTTTTTTTCCAAAGTTACCCTTAGAGGATTTGACATGTTGTCTTATTTGCCTTTTGAGGCTGAGGAGTTTGCTTTTCCATTGTTGAGGCCCTGCCTTAGTTTTCTTAGAGAGCAACTTTTTACAGGGGTGCAGGTAATTAGCATCCTTGGGTGGAGAAAGCTAGGGAACCTTGTTGGCTAGGCTTACATAAGCACTAGGACCGATAGCCTAGTACCAACCTATGAACATTTGATGTAAAGTTTATTGATGCTGGATGTCCAACAGGGTGGCTTGTTTTTACTTGGGGCTCTGACATTGATTCTCTCTGGAACAGCCTAGTCTATACATCTATGCAAGTGATTGTACATGGCTTTAGTGTAAGCTTTGGTGTAGTTACTACTTCCAGCTGGGGATGAGGCTTAAAATGCATTTATACCTTCCTCTAGGGGGGTATACTTTGCCTTGGTGAAGATGTTTAATCTGATTTCACCCTTTGTGACTTTTGGTGTTAGTGCTAGTCTGAAGCCAACTGATTTGTAGTTGGATTTAACTAATGAGGGTCCAACAGTTGTGGTGGTGCATCTTTTTGTCATGTTAGTGAGGACCAGATCTGGTATGTCTGCTCCTCTGATTGGGGTTTGAACAATTTGTTCCAGGGCATTTGAGTTACCTCTTGTTGAGGTTTGAACAATTTGTTCAAGGGCAATTGAGTTAACAAAGTCAAGGAACTTTTGCACTAGTGGGTTAGGGCTACAGTAGGTTTGCCAGTTGATGGTGAGATAATTGAAATTAACCATAATTAGAGTGTTTGGCAATATTTGGATTGACTCCAGTTTGGTCAAGTAGGCTTCATGTGCATCATGATCCATGGAAGGGATCTATAACAAGCTTGGGCTGATTTTTATCTGTGAACAAATACAATATTGTTGGGCATATGCATAACTTTTCTGTGTACAAGTAAAAAAAGCAGCAAGTTATTAGCCTTCAAAAAATAAGGAATCCACAGACAAGCTAGATCATCAGTGCCTCCAAAGTTCCTGGGGCCCTGCAGCCTAAGATGAATGAATGATTTTGACAGAGGTTTAGTAGTGTCCTCGACCTTGATCCTCATCTAATCTAAAATCAGCCCTTCTCCTTGTGTGTGTGACCTGGTGATATTGTAGTCATTTCTACTTTGGCTTTCTTAAATGAAACCTGAGAGGTGTCCATAGATTATCTCTATACCACGTGTGTTTATGAGTGTGTGTGTGTGTGTGTGTGTGTGTGTGTGTGTGTGTGTGTGTGTGTGTGTGTGTGTGTGTGTGTGTGTGTGTGTGTGTGTGTGTGTGTGTGTGTGTGTGTGTGTGTGTGTGTGAAGGGGGGGCTGTGCACAATTTGGTCATTATTTGTTTAACTGTTCTGACAGACTTCAGAAATATGTACAGAAGGTCATTACACTTTATCTCAGGCCCTTGTTGTTTGGGAGCAACAAGGTGGAAATTATTACTGTGTTTGTTATGGTTTCAGTTTTCTGTCAACTACACATTAGATTAAACTCTGAGCTTTGGCCAGCTAAGACCTACCTGCAAACAACTGGATGTATAAGTGAATTTAAATAAATCTTTATCTGCACTTTTTTCAAATAATACAGCATTTAAATTGATTTATTTGTGTTGCATTGAATACTATCTAGATGGGAGTTGTGGCTCTGTTTTTTCAGTTAATGTTATTTGGAATTTGGTACAGGTTGGAGTTCCTGCATGGCCAGTGATGGGTGGGGTAGGTTTCATTTCATTGATGTTCAGTTTCTGCCTTATATAAGTGGTGCATTTGGATTGTTTTCTGCTTGGACTGAGCTTTGGCCAGCTGGAACCTGCCTGCAATCGACTGGACGTGTAGGTAAATTTGAGTGGATCTTTATCTGCACTTTTTTCAAATAGTGCAGCATTTGAATTGAATTATTTGTGTTGCATTGAATACTGTCTAACTGGAAGTTGTGGCTCTGTTTTTTCAGCTAGTGCTTGTTGTAGTTTGGTGCTAGTTGGAATTCCTGCATGGCCAAAGATGGGTGGGGGAAGTTTCACTTCAATGATATTCGGTTTCTACCTTATATAGGTGGTACATTTTGGACTATTTTCTGCTTAAATTCTGAGCTTTGGCCAGCTAAGACATACCTGCAATCAGCTGGATGTATAAGTGAATTTAAATAAATCATTGTCTGCACTTTTTTCAAATAATTCAGCATTTAAATTGATTTATTTGTGTTGCATTGAATACTGTCTATCTGTAGGTTGTGGCTCTGTTTTCTCAGTTGATGCTTGTTGGAATTTGGTATTGGCTGGAATTTGTGTGTGGCCAGTGATGAGTGCGGGAGGTTTCACTTCACTGAAGTTTGGTTTCTGCCTTGTATGAGTGGCCCATTTTGGATTGTTTTCTGCTTGGGATCTGAGCTTTGGCCGGCTGGGACCTGCCTGCAATCAACTGGACGTATAAGTGAATTTAAGTAAATTTTATCTGCACTTTTTTCAAATAATACTGTATTTAAATTGATTTATTTGTGTTGCATTGAATACTATCTAGCTGGAAGTTGTGGCTCTGTTTTTTCAGTTAATGCTTGTTAGAATTTAGTGCTAGTTAGAACTCCTGCATAGCCAGTGATAAGTGGGGCAAGTTTCACTTCATTGATATTCAGTTTCTGCCTTAAATAAGTTGTACATTTTGGATTATTTTCTGCTTAAACTCTGACCTTTGGCCAGCTAAGACACACAATCAACTGGACATATAACTGAATTTAAATAAATCTTTGTCTGCACTTTTTCAAATAATTCAACATTTAAATTGATTTATTTGTGTTGCATTGAATACTGTCTATCTGGAGGTTGTGGCTCTGTTTTTTCAGTTGATGCTTGTTGGAATTTGGTTGTTGTTGTTGTGTCTTTCGGATTTTCCTGGTTAGGGGTCGCCGCAGCGTAATTCCAGCCTGCTAATGATTGGTAGTTGATTTTTACATGCCACATTACCAGCCCTGATGCACAACCTTCAACGAAGGAACATCCATTCACGCATGTCTCCACTCAGAAGATGCTCTAGCTGAGAATCGAACCGGACAGCGTCTAACTGTGAGGTGACTTGTTGGAATTTGGTGCTGGTTGGAATTTCTGTGTGGCCAGTGATGGGTGCAGGAGGTTTCACTTCATTGATGTTCAGTTTCTGCCTTGTATGAGTGGCCCATTTTGGATTTTTTTCTGCTTGGGATCTGAGCTTTGGCCAGCTAGGACCTGCCTGCAATCAACTGGACGTGTGGGTGAATTTGGATGAATCTTTGTCTGCACTTTTTTCAAGTGGTACAGCATTTGAGTTGATTTGTTTGTGTTGCATTGAGTGCTATCTGACTGGCAATCGGGCTCTGTTTTTTCAGTTGATGCTTGTTGGAATTTGGTGCTGTTTGGAATTCCTGCATAGCGAATGATGAGTGGGGAAGTTTCACTTCATTGATATTCAGTTTCTGCCTTATATAAGTGGTAAATTTTGGATTATTTTCTGCTTAAACTCTGAGCTTTGGCCGGCTAAGACCAACTTGCAATCAACTGGATGTATAAGTGAATTTAAGTAAATCTTTATCTGCACTTTTTTCAAATAATACAGCATTTAAATTGATTTATTTGTGTTGCATTGAATACTATCTAGCTGGAAGTTGTGGCTCTGTTTTTTTCAGTTAATGCTTGTTAGAATTTAGTGCTAGTTAGAATTCCTGCATAGCCAGTGATAAGTGGACGAAGTTTCACTTCATTGATATTCGGTTTCTGCCTTATATAAGTGGTACATTTTGGATTAGTTCCTGCTTAAACTCTGAGCTTTGGCATGCTAAGACCTACCTGCAATCAACTGGATGTACAAGTGAATTTAAGGAAATCTTTGCCTGCACTTTTTTCAAATAATACAGGATTTAAATTGATTTATTTGTGTTGCACTGAATAATGTCTAGCTGGAGGTTGTGGCTATGTTTTTTCAGTTGATGCTTGTTGGAATTTGGTGCTGGTTAGAATTCCTATGTGGCCAGTGATGGGTGGGGGAGGTTTCACTTCACTGGTGTTCGGATTCTGCCTTGTTTGAGTGGTGCATTTTGGATTGTTTTCTGCTTGGGCTCAGAGCTTTGGCAGGCTGGGACCTGCCTGCAATCAACTGGATGTGTGGGTGAATTTTGGTGGATCTTTGTCTGCACTTTTTTCAAGTGATACAGCATTTGAGTTGATTTGTTTGTGTTGCATTGAGTGCTATCTGGCTAGAAATTATGGCTGTTTTTTCAATTGATACTTGTTGGAATTTGGTGCTGGTTAGAATTCCTGCATAGCCAGTGATGAGTGGGGGAAGTTTCATGTCATTAATATTCAGTTTCTGCCTTATATGAGTGTTACATTTTGGATTATTTTCTGCTTAAACTCACTTTGGCCAGCAAAGACCTACTTGCAATCAATTGGATGTATAAGTGAATTTAACTAAATCTTTATCTGCACTGTTTTCAAATAATACAACATTTAAATTGATTTATTTATGTTGCATTGAATACTATCTAGCTGGAAGTTATGACTCTGATTTTTCAGTTAATGCTTGTTAGAATTTAGTGCTAGTTAGAATTCCTGCATAGGCAGTGATAAGTGGGGGAAGTTTCACTTCATTGATATTCGGTTTCTACCTTATATAAGTGGTACATTTTTGATTATTTTCTGCTTAAACTCTGAGCTTTGGCCAGCTAAGACCTACTTGCAATTAACTGGATGTATAAGTGAATTTAAGTAAATCTTTATCTGCACTTTTTTCAAATAATGCAGCATTTAAATTGATTTATTTGTATTGCATTGAATACTATATAGCTGGACGTTGTGGCTCTGTTTTTTCAGTTAGTTCCCCTCCCACCCTCACTGGTTTTGTTTTGGTGTTAATCCTGGTGGCTTTGAAACTGCCCACCCCTCTTTGTAAATTTGCATTTGGATACTCCTCCTGGGCCCATCTCATTTCCTCACTCAAAAAAAAATTGCACTTTATTCATCAGCTTTCACTGTATTTGTGTTTCTTCCTATTTTATTACTTTATTTTGCTTTTGCGTCATCTTAAATGTACTCAATTGTATTTATTACTGCTTGGTGTAACTATCATTCTAAGCCTTTTGGTTTAAGCACTTGGGCTTCAGACTAGTTGTTTTACATTAAGAAGGTTTGTGGTCTGCACTGTTGTGGCAGGACAGGTAGCTTACATCCTTCTAAGTTGGGAACTTCTGATTGGGAACATTTAAATAAACTGTATTTGCCATAATATTGCTACACGTGTGCTAGCCTGCACTGCATTTAAATTGTATTTACTGCTGTTTTAGATACTTTTCTGCAAAAAAAAAAATCTTAGCTTGTTTCCTGCTTTTCCTGTAACTAGTCTAGTCCAGATACAGACTTGCTGTATCCAGGACAGTTTGTAAGCTCCTGAGCCCCCCCCCCAAGCCTTTCTGTATTGGAGGGAAGCCTTCTAGCTTATCAGTGGGAGTGGTAAGCACTAGGTAGCCTATCTACCAGAGGAGGAGTGGTCCCTGGCCCAGAAATTATATTTTTTGGCCATTTGAGAAGCTTTTCCATCTCTTTCAACCTTCTGATTTAAAAGCTTGTGTTTGCGCTTGTTTCCTGCCTTTCCTGTTACTAGTCTATTCCAGGTACAGATTTGCTGTATCCAGGACTTTTTGAAGGCTTCTGAGTCCCCCAAGCATTTCTGTGTTTGAGGGAAGCCTTCTAGCTTATCAGTGGGAGTGGTAAGCACTAGGTAGACTATCTGCCACAAGAGGAGTGGCTCCTGGCCCAAAACTTGTACCTTATTGGCCATTTGAGCAGTTTTTTTCCCATCTCTTTCAACTTTCTGGTTTAAAAGCCACATTTATTCTTGTTTCCCATCTTTCCTTTAACTAGTCTAGTCCAGATACAGACTTGCTGTATCCGGGACTGTTGGTAAGCGTCTGAGCCCCCCAAGACTTTCTGTGTTGGAGGGGAGCGTTCTAGCTCATCAGTGGGCATTGTAAGCACTAGGTAGCCTACCTTCCATGGGAAGAGTGGGTTTTGGCTAATAAATTGTAGTTTATTGGCTGTTTAGGCAGTTTTTCATCTCTTTCAACTTGCTGGCTTAATAGCCCGTGTTTGCGCCTCTTCCCTGCCTTTCCTGTAACTAGTCTAGTCCAGGTATAGATTTGCTGTATCCAGGACTCCGTGTAAGCTTCTGAGCCCCCCAAGCCTTTCTCTGTTGGAGGGAAGCCCTCTAGTTTATCAGTTTTTTCCCATTTCTTTCAACTTTCTGGTTTAAAATCTGCACTTGCGCTTGTTTCCCGTCTTTCCTGTAACTAGCCTAGTCTAGATAAAGAGTTGCTGTATCCAGGACTGTTTGTAAGCTTCTGAGCCCTGCAAGCCTTTCTGTGTTGGAGGGAAGCCTTCTAGCTTATCAGTGGGAGTGGTAAGCACTACATAGCCTATCTACCACAAGAGGAGTGGTTCTGGCCCAGAAATTGTAGTTTATTGGCAGTTTGGGCAGTTTTTCCATCTCTCTCAACTTTCTGATTTTAAAGCCCGTGTTTGCACTTTATCCCCACCTTTCCCATAACTAGTTTAGTCCAGGTACAGATTTGCTGTATCCAGGATTGTTTGTACTCTTCTGAGACCCCAAGCCTTTGTGTTGGAGTGGCGCCTTTTAATTTATCAGTGGGAGTGGTAAGTACTAGGTAGCCTGTCTACCACAAGAAGAGTGGTTCTTGGCCCAGGAATTGTAGTTTATTGATAATTTGGGAAGCTGTCCATCTCTTTTAACTTTCTGGTTTAAAAGACCACATATGCGCTTGCTTCCCATCTTTCCTGTAACTAACCTACTGGAAAACATTAGAAAGCCTTAAACTGATGCAAGTCTTCTAGCTTAAAAGAGAGTCTTTGGCGTGATTACGTATCAGTTTTCCGCATTTTCTTGCTGTACTTAACTGGTTTCTGCCTAAACACTGATTTTCCAGTGTTTATTGTAATTTAAAAGCTTGTTTTTTTCACATATTGTTATTATTTGACTGCCTGCACGTTTAAAAAGTCATTTTTTTGTTTAAATAATTTGTTTAACTGCTATAGGCTACACACTAAAGTGTGATAGCCTTTTCTGATCACTTGTAGTTGTTTAAAGCTGTTTTAAGTGTACTTTTTACTGTTTTTGCCTTATCTTTAAAAACAAACAAAAATTCTAAGCTAGTAAAGTTCAGTTTTCAGGCTAGTGCTGAAATCAGGGCTGTGTTACAAGTTTCTGAGTTGCCCATACCTTACATGGATAGAGGGAAGTTTCTCTGTTCACCTGTGAAGAGGGGAACTTTGAGCAACCATCTGTCCCTGGAGGAGTGGTTCCAGCCCAGAAGTTAGTTTAAAAACCGCATTTGCACGGTTTTGCACACTGGGCAGCACCGGTTAGCTAGGGTTAAATTATTCCCAGCTCCACTAAGTCTCCTCTTCAGTTTTTCCCTTGAAAGTAGTCTAACTCTCAACCTAAGCACTCAAAAAGCATCCTACAGTCCAGCAGTTGATCAGACCTAATAGCAAGCATTAATATACCCTGACACTTGATTGCCCAGCAGGGCAAGGCTCTTTATCCACCCCTCACCAGCCAAGCAACTAAGCAGCTTTCCCTACTATTTAGGGATGACCAAAGGTCAACTTCAGGTGTACTCTCCAGTCCAGCTGGTGAACCTGGGTATCCTGAGGTAATATTACAACTACCTCATGTACACAGACAACCCTCTCCTCCTACCACAAAACACTAACATATGTGAGAGATGCAATTATACAGCCAAACTGGAGGCTAAGGTCTCTCCACCCAAGACTGGAACAGACAGTCATGAGGAGAAGGTTAACACTTGCACCACACCTCTAGCCTCATATAGACCTACTAAACCAGCACTGGCAAAAAATACACATAAATACATTAAATCATACTCGGAAGTTCTAAATAAAAACCTGCAAAACCATCAGAGAGCTCCAAAGCAGACATCCAAAAAACCTGCACCTCCCGTCACAATCCAGACAACACATAAAACAGAAAATCAGTGTGCCACACAATCACAGCCCTTAAGGTCAAATAACATACCTAACACACTAGTAATAGGCAATTCTATAGTCAGGCACACTGACCTCTCAATCACTAGGCTGGACAAGGAGAAGGTTACTGTTAGCAGCCTGTCAGGAGCCAGAATCCACAACATAACACAAGCACTCAGGTCACTCCAGAACAAGTACAAATATGACTCTGTCATTGTTCATGTTGGTGTGAATGACCTGAGATGTACCTCCCTGGACTACATGAAAAGAAACATGGAAGAGCTCTCTGATCATGTAGCCCAGGCGGGTATGACTCTGACCCTGAGTAGCATCCTGCTCTCACCAAGAATGATACCTCAGTATAAATAAAAAATTATCAATTTCAACAATTGGCTAAGATTCTGATGTCATTCAAAGGGGATCCAGTGTCTGTCAGCCTGGGACTACATGCTTGACAAGCCTCATTTCTTCGCAAGAGACGGCTTGCACCTGTCACCCCTAGGCTTTCGAATACTGGCCGAGGCTCTTGCTGCTCCGATAATGCCGTTTTTATGCAAGGCTCAAAAGTCAAACCCACCTCCATAAACAGGACATATAAAAAAATGAGGGTTATAGTTCATAGTTCATAGGTTCATAGTTTAGTACTAGGCTAATTGCCCTTATGGGCATTTTTTTGCTAGCCAATTACCCCCCCTGTGAATCAAACCCCCCTGTATCTGTATCTAAAGGCAAACAACCACCTTAACCATTATGCACCCCCCCCCTGCTACTCAACGCCAGGAGTTTAAATCTCAAAATGCATGCGCTTGAAGCACTCATCAGTATGGAAAACATTGACATCTGTGCAGTTACTGAAACCTGGTTCAAGGCTTCAGAGAGCACTCCAGCACTACCAGGCTAAAACTCATACCACTCAATTCGGCCAAAGAACATGGACCGAAACACAAAAGGAGGGGGTGTATCCATATTTCTCAAGGATACCTACACCTCCAGGTTAGTGGCACAGCATGATACCTCTGAGATCATCCATGTGCAACTAACATCGGGCAAATCTGCAATCCAAATTGCGGCCTGCTACAGATCACCCTCCATGACCCAGGACCACCACTCCGCCTTTCTGGAGACACTGGAAAACATGAAGGTCCTATTGAACACCCTGATATTGGGTGATGTCAATTACCCTACCATTAACTGGGAAAACTACTCAAGTACAAACTCCCAGGTCCAGTGTTTCCTGGAATTTATCAACTCAAATGCCCTGGATCAGCTGGTAAACTCCCCTACCAGAGGTGAAAACATATTGGGCCTGGTCATCACCAACATTGGCAACAGGTGTTCCGCACCTGAGGTCAATCCATCACTGGTTAGATCAGACCATAAACTAATCACTCTGGATGTCCACACCACACCACCACCCCCAATCAAGGAAACCACAGTGAAAAACTTTTCTATAGCAAACTTCAACTTACTTAAGACAGAGGTGGTAAGTTTCACAGCCCCCACGCTAAAGGATAACAGTGTCCAAGATGCAGGAACCTTTACAAATGCACTCTATGAGCACCTACAAGGATGCATGGATCATGCCATCCCTAGCAAAACCAAGACTCACTCCCCTAAGAGATGGAAACCAGTCTGGTGGACCTCTGCCATAAACAGGCTATACAATAGAAGGAGGAAACTAGTTCAGAAAAAAGCAAACCCCAAGAAGGAAAGACAACCCTGATCAGTATCAGTAAGAAACTAAGGTCCCTCAAGAAATCATCCAAGACTAACTTCGAAAGAAAAATAGCCAAGGATTCGAAAGATAATCACAAAGCCTTCTTTAGTTATGTCAAGAATCTAAGTGGCAACTCACAGATATGCTCTGAGCTAGTGCAAAATAGTGCAGAATATACTGAACCTACTGATATTGCCAACATCCTGGCAAATAGATTCAGTGCAAACTTCACCCCCCTCTCACCCCCAAAAGGGCCCACAACAATACTGGAAAAGTGTAGTGTCCCAGAAATCACAGAAACACAGGTGAAAACAGCCCTTTCAAAAGCCAAAAGCACAGCATCAATAGGGCCAGATGGCGTCCCAGGCTGCATCTTGCACGAACTACAGAATGAACTAACCCCCCACCTACACACGCTGTTCAACCTCAGCCTCTCCACAGGCTACATGCCCATAGAATGGCACACAGCAATGGTTATTCCACTCCACAAAGGAGGGGCCACAGCTGACCCTGGTAACTATCACCCCATAAGCCTGACTAGCCTGGTCTGCAAGGCTATGGAGCGCATCATCATGGAACTCATTAACAAAGACATTGTGAACCTCCAAACACTTGACCCAACCCAGTTCATCTTTGTTAAGGGCAGATCATGCCTACTAAACCTGGTTGACTTCTTCGAGACAGTCACCAAGGCCATAGATAAAGGGAAGGTGATTCACACAGCTTACCTTGACCTCGCCAGGGCTTTTGACACCAGTCCCCACTCGGGAATTATAGAAAAATTCACCAGCCTGAACATAAACCCCTATGTCATGAGATGGGTTGCCAACTGGCTTACAGACAGAACTCACACGGTAAAAATAGAGGGCTCCAAGTCTGACTCTAAACAAGTCACAAGTGGTGTCCCACAAGGCTCGGTCCTGGGACCCCTACTGTTTGGCATATACTTCTCAGAAGTACAGGCAAACACAGGAGGACTATGACTAACCAAGTTCACCAATGACTGCAAACTGGGAGCCATAATTGACTCTCTGGCTGACACGGACATTCACCAAAAGGGTCTTACTGAGATGGACACCTGGTGTCAAAGTCATGGACTCAAACTAAATGCCAAAAAATGCATAGTCATCCCATTTGGGAAAAACAAAATATCCATGAATTGTCACATAGGTGGCAGCCCCCTTAATACAGAAAAGGTAATAAGAGATCTGGGGACCCAGGTAGATAGTAATCTCTCCTTTGACAATCATATTGCCAAAGTAGTTAGGAAATCCTTCTATGTAGCCCATCTAATTACTAAAGGGTTCGCATCTAGAAATAAAGAGGTTATAGCGCCCCTCTACTCGTCACTCATCAGACCCATCATAGAGTACAATGCCCCATTTGGGATGTATCTCACAAGACACTTCCAACAGCTGGAAAGACCACAAAAGTACCTCGCCAAGAGGATTACTAGCCTCAAATATATGTCCTATGCAGCCCGACTGGAAAAACTCTGGCTGTACTCAGTGGTATATCGCTTACTCAGAGGTGATCTCTGCCTGACTTACAAAGCCATGTCCAACTCAGAATTGATGGACATGCTCCACCTAAAGAAATCCAAGTCACTGCAAGCCACTCGCTCTACTGAGCTAAACCTCACCACAACAATAAATAGAACATGCTGGAGGGATAGATTCCTGTCACAGAGACTCCCCATGCTTTGGAACAAAATTCCTAACTACATTATGCAGAGCCCCTCACTAACACTCTTCAAGAGAAAACTTGACGAGTGGATGGGTAACAGAAAATACACCCCTGGGATCACTTCATTGGCTCTTCTTGACAGAGGAACAGTTAATTAATCAATGGGGCGGTGAAAGCTGACACACTCTGGCTAGGCTTATAAATGTCCTCGGGCAGATAGCCTAGTACCTACCTATGAACCTATATGCAGGTTGTTATCTTACTTTTTTTTTTTGGGGGGGGGGTAGGGGAAAGAAGGTATGTTGCTATATACATCTGAAATACATTACTCTGTTACTTGTTCTTTCAGTTTTGCTTCACTGTGATATCAGACTGATGCCCAGAAGGTAGATATCTTTAGGGGGAAGTTGGTAGGATCTTATATGTTTAATAGCAGCTATTTCAATGATATCACATTGTCCACTAGTGTCTTCATTCCAGTCTATATATGGGATTTTACAAGCATTTGTCTTTTCAGTCTGCAAACTATTTTTTCAGATACAACTTACTGCTTTCTTGAAAAAAAAATAAGTTTGAATGGCGTTCCTTGTTCATGGTTTTTGTTTAGGTGACTGTTGGATGCAAAGGTTAGAAAATTACTCTAAAATCCTCTACAGACTATTTACAAACCAATGGTTTCTGGAATCCCAGTGGTATCTAGGCCCACAGCTTAATTTGTTATTTTTATTCTGAAGTTATTACAAAGGTACTCTTGGACAGTTAGGTTACACTGAAAATATACAACAAAAAGCAAAGTTGCAGAATGAGACTGAATGATTTTAATCCAGGCCATCAGTGGTTCAAAAGAGTAGAAAATAGAATAGAAATGCACTTCACAGCATTGATAATTCCATGGTTTCCAGGGGGCTAGTAACGCCCAGACCCCAGGCTTAATTTTATTTATTTTTTCTGCAATTATTACAAAATCACTCTTTGCCAGTTAGGATGAGTTAAAAGAGTGCAGGAAAAAGTGATGAATAACCCTAAATTTCTTTCTTTAGTAACGATTATTTTCAGGTCATCACTGGAACAAAAGGTTGGGAAAAGACTATAAAATCCACCATAGAACAATTATAACCTCCATGGTTTTTGAGGATCTAGCTGCTTGGCTATCTAAATTCTGTTTCTTGAATACAGTGTACTTTGGCTCATTTAGGCAATGTATAAAATATGCAGGAAAAGCTGATGAATAAGACAAAAAGTGAGAAAACATTGGAAAAAATAATTTGAATTATCTGGGCATGTTGTGATAAAGGAACTGGTGGGGGATACTGAATGATGTGTGTGTGTGTGTGTGTGTGTGTGTGTGTGTGTGTGTGTGTGTGTGTGTGTGTGTGTGTGTGTGGACAGGGAAGGAGTGGACAGCTGGGGTGGTGCCATAGATCCCTTCTCTTATGGTGCCATTTCACCTAAGGCTGGTCCTGTGTATAGGGAAGAGAAAATATAAACATGGTCACAGCAGTCAGGCTTCTCGAAAGACAAAGTTGCAAGCTTGACATTCGAACTTAAGAGATACTGAGTGCATTCAAATCCCCTAAGAGTAACTTAGGTAATTGCATGGAGAACTGGTTTTATTCTTTATGATAATAAGACACTGGATCATCTGCTTGTGTCTTCAGTCTGCATGATTCACACACACACACACACACACACACACACACACACACACACACACACACACACACACACACACACACAAACACATGCACGCATGCGTGTCTTCAGTCTGTATGATTTACACATGCACGCATGCACACACACACACACACACACACACACACACACATATATATATACATACACACATATATACATATATATATATATATATAGATAGATAGATAGATAGATAGATACCCATATATATGCATGTATTCATTCTGGTAAGAGATAAAATGTCTAAATCAAACATTTATCTTAACTGTGTCATCAGCTGTTTGAAGTATTTTTCACTTATGTAGTCAGCAGCTTGTGATGAGAAAGTCACTTGCTAGTGACCAGTTATCATAATAGTGGTGATGGGCATCAGCCCATCTAATTCAGGAACTGTGTTTAAATCTAATGTATTTCTTACACACACACACACACACACACACACACACACACACACACACACACACACACACACATAAATGTACACACACACTGTATCACTATATCACACATCCATCACATAAATGTACACACACACTGCTTATGCAAAACCTGTTATTCTGTCAGCTTTCTAAGTTTGTAAAAGCAATATTTAAAAATTGTTCCTATTTTTGGGCCTTTGTCCCACTACTATTTATGGCTTTGTCCAGATTTCTTGCTCTAAGAGGATGAGAGGTATGCCTATGACAGTCATTGTTTTTGCATACTTTCTGCCTTGCACTGCAGTCAGATAGTTAATTGACTTCTTGTTACAACTGTAGAGCTGCCAATGCTTGCTGCTGGCTCATTGTGGATATGTGCTTTTCCTGCTGCTCATTGTGGATATGTGCTTTTCCTGCTGCTCATTGTGGATATCTGCTTTTCCTGCTGGCTCAGTGTGGATATGTGGTTTTCCTTCTGCTCATTGTGGATATGTGCTTTTCCTGCTGGCTTGTTGTGGATATCTGCTTTTCCTGCTGGCTCATTGTGGATATGTGCTTTTCCTTCTGCTCATTGTGGATATGTGCTTTTCCTGCTGCTCATTGTGGATATCTGCTTTTCCTGCTGCTCATTGTGGATATCTGATTTTCCTGCTGGCTCATTGTGGATATGTGGTTTTCCTGCTGGCTCATTGTGGATATGTGCTTTTCCTGCTGCTCATTGTGGATATGTGGTTTTCCTGCTGGCTTATTGAGGATATGTGGTTTTCCTTCTGCTCATTGTGGATACGTGCTTTTCCTGCTGGCTCATTGTGGATATCTGCTTTTCCTGCTGGCTCATTGTGGATATGTGGTTTTCCTGCTGGCTCATTGTGGATATGTGCTTTTCCTACTGCTCATTGTGGATATGTGGTTTTCCTGCTGCTCATTGTGGATATGTGGTTTTCCTTCTGCTCATTGTGGATACGTGCTTTTCCTGCTGGCTCATTGTGGATATCTGCTTTTCCTGCTGGCTCATTGTGGATATGTGGTTTTCCTGCTGGCTCATTGTGGATATGTGCTTTTCCTGCTGCTCATTGTGGATATCTGATTTTCCTGCTGGCTCATTGTGGATATGTGCTTTTCCTGCTGCTCATTGTGGATATCTGCTTTTCCTGCTGGCTCAGTGTGGATATCTGCTTTTCCTGCTGCTCATTGTGGATATGTGGTTTTCCTTCTGCTCATTGTGGATATCTGCTTTTCCTGCTGGCTCATTGTGGATATGTGGTTTTCCTTCTGCTCTATGTGGATATGTGCTTTTCCTGCTGCTCATTGTGGATATGTGCTTTTCCTGCTGCTCATTGTGGATATGTGCTTTTCCTGCTGGCTCATTGTGGATATGTGCTTTTCCTGCTGCTCATTGTGGATATGTGCTTTTCCTGCTGGCTCATTGTGGATATGTGGTTTTCCTGCTGGCTATTGAAGATATCTGCTTTTACTGCTGGCTCATTGTGGATATGTGCTTTTACTTTACCAGGCTGGCTTGCATGTTAAGAGCAAACTTCAGACATATAGTTGTTGCAGACCAGTTTTTAGTTGTTTGCTATTAACTCTGAATATTGGCCCTCAGTTCCACAATATCACTCAAAATTCTCATAATTATCAATAGTAGACAATTGGTTGTTTTTCTCTTAGATCTCAGTGTGTGTGTGTGTGTGTGTGTGTGTGTGTGTGTGTGTGTGTGTGTGTGTGTGTGTGTGTGTGTGTGTGTGTGTGTGTTTGTGTGTGTGTGTGTAACCTTCTAGAACACATTGCAGGAACTTTTGCTGACTGTCCTTCTAGGAAAATCAGATTTGTAACACTCCACAACTGATTCTAAGTTGTTTTGTTGCTTCACGTCAAAATATACAGAATTTCAAGTCTGTTACGGACCAGTCAGTTTTTATAGGGAATTTAACATGGGGGTATATTACATTTGCTAAGTATTGTAGCACCTTTCTACTCATTCATCTGCATTGATAAACCCTGAGCAATGTATCCATCTGTCTTCATCTACAGAAACACATATTTTCAGTTAGCTTAAATCCCTGCATAATGAATACCCTTTCCAGGTATGATAGCTATAGTATGCTAAGACTGACTCAGAGTGTTCTGTCAGAGAGCATTGACATTGTAAATAGCTATTTCCTTACCCCCAATATGCTGTCTGAATTATTGATATGTATAATGCAACATGATTTGGATATGGTACATAAGAAAACAACTGTGAAGCTGTGTAGTAATCTTGAAACACACCAGTTGGCTGACATCCAGATACTGATTTGACAAAGCATTCAAAGCTGAGTGACATATCTGGCGTAGATCAATTAAAATGAGATTTTTATGTGCAGTGTATTAGATTTCAAGCATACTGACTTGTTTCAGTTTTTTATACGTTTTTCTGACTATTTCAGTATTTGATGATATTGTAGTTTGATATACCCCACAAATGTATTTATTTATTTATTTACATATTCACTTACTTACATTAGTTGATATTTGTTCACCTGGAAAGTTTGAATGGACAGTGACTCCTTTTTAGTGAAGGCTTGGGAAGAAAAGCTTCATAGATACATCAATTTTACAGAAGATAAAGCATCATATATAATAACAAGGCAATATTTACACTAGTCATATATAAAGTATATACATAAGGCATTAGTACAATCAAACAAATGCTGTTCGTTTACATGCTATATGTGGGATAGAACAGACCGCATAAATTGTAGAGAAAAGGCTGCAAGAATGAAGCTACAAATGTATACATATGTCTTACACTGGATGTAGGAGAAGAAAAGGTTTATATGGAGAAGAGGGCAGTGTTTAGTAAATCTCGAAGGGCAAGTATTATTTGAGAAAACATGACAGATTTAGTAGAAACAATGATATAAGAAGGAAAAAGTAGATGTGTAGTGGTGGAAGTTTGAAAGATGACAAATGAAATAATGAGAAGTCAGGAGAAGGTATTAAAATGCTCCAATGGAGAGTTAGGCTGCATGTAACGATTGGATTATTTATGCATTTGCAAATCTTTCCTATCCTGGTGATCCACAGGCGTATATTCAATGTGTACTTTTAAGTCTAACCTTGTGATGCAGAAGTGTATAATTAAGTATCCATGAGATGTTTGAACTGGCAGTTAATTGCCTTTATGTTGTTGAGTTGGCTCACCACTAAAAATACTCCCTTTAAATGAAGCAGTTGACTACTTTAATTCCGCATTCTTAGCCATCCTTGACCATCATGCCCCAGTACGCTCTATTACAAATAAGGCTAAACCTGCCCCATGGCTCACTACAGCCACTAGATAGAAAGTCCTCCTTAGAAACAAATCTTGGGCAAAATGGCACTCTACTAGGAATTCAACAGGCCACCCAACCTTTAGACAACTGAGAAATACTACTAAAATAGCTGTCCTCTTAGATAAAAAAACGTTTATATCCAACTACAACAAACTAACCAAAGGAGTCCACAAAAATTTTGGTCCAGCATCAACAAACTCCTACACCCAGACCAGTCTATTACACCTAGCCCACAAGGCTCTAACCATGAGAATCCAACACAAACTGCCAATGCCTTCAATTCTTTCTTTACAGATGCCATTCAAACACTAGCTAAGCAATTATCTCCAAGTTCCCCTAATCTAAAAACCTCACCGACTGACTCATTTCCATCATTTCAGCTAAAACCTGTTCCTACGTCCTTCATTTGCTCTCTTCTAGAAAAACTAAAACCTACTACCCCATCTGCTGACCAACTACCTGCAGAATACCTGCAAAAAGGTGCCAAAGATATAGCCTTCCCCATTTCCATACTAATAAACAGAACGATAACAGAAGGAAATATCCCGTCTATCTGGAAAATCTCACACATCATCCCCCTACATAAAGGCGGAAACTCCATTGATATTTCAAACTATAGACCAATAGCTCGACTCTCTCCACTGGCAAAAATTATGGAAAAATGTATCCATAAGCAACTACTCACCCATCTTATCGAAAATAACCTACTGGCCAACTGTCAACATGGGTTTAGATCTAATCACAGTACCACCACGGCTCTACTTTCCTTCACAGACTGCATAAATTTAAACCGTAATAATAATACTCTTTCCTCTTCTGTCTTCATTGATTTATCTAAGGCTTTTGACATGGTTACCCACCAGCTCCTTATAGAAATACTTAAATCTCTTTCTGTTGATACTCTAGCCTTACAATGGTTTAAATCTTACTTAGACAATAGACAACAAGCACTACTATGGGAAAACAATCTATCTTCTAACTTCCCCATTTCCCTTGGTGTTCCCCAGGGCTCCATATTAGGCCCACTGCTATTTTCCATTTTCATTAATGACCTCCACCTAGCAATTCCTCATGCAACCTGCATTCAATATGCAGACAACTTCACCATTATTTGCTCAGCTAATACTCCTTCCGAGCTACAGTCCCTTACACAAAAAGCATTTAATACAGTTGAGCAATGGTTTTTAAGCCGATGCCTCCTACTTAACCCTAACAAAACTAAACTGTTACTTTTTACTCCTCTTCGCAGGTCAACCCCTCTTCACTTCACTCATATCCAAGAACAGGACTCTTATATCTCCTGACCCAACCACTAAACTTCTTGGAATAACCATAGATAATAACCTAAACTTTGATACTCATATTAATATCACTATAAAAACAGTAAATAAGTAACTGGGATCCCTTTATAGAATCAAACCCTTTCTTACTCCTTCAGTCAAAACCACTATAGCTAGAACTCATTTAATCTCTACCCTACTCTATGCTTCACCCATATATACCAATCTCTCAAAAAACAACCTCAACAGACTTGCTACCTCCTATCATAGTATTGCTAGATTTGCCACTGGTTCTCCTTTTAGAACACATCATTGCAACAACCTAAACCTATTAGGATGGCTAGAGTTCCAAAACCAGTTACTATTTCACCAGCTTGCAATTATCCATAAGAGCCTGCACTACCCCACCTATACTCCTATACTGACTACTCTCATTACCCCCTACAACAATCTTAAGAACTTTCGCTCTTCTAATAAACTACTTATTACCACTAGCAGATCCAATAACTCAGCTGGAGATTCTTTGTTCTCTAACTCTGTAGGCAACCACTGGAACATGCTTCCCTCTGAACTCCTATCCCTGACCTCTATACCACTTTTTAAACAGAAACTAAAACTATTTCTCAGTACTCATTGGTTATGCCCTTGTACTAACCCTGACTAACTGTCTTTCTTCTTTCTTCGATTTCCTATGTGCTCTCTGCATCTAATATTATTATGTTCTAACTAATGACATCCTCTTGCTGTCTCCTATAAACCTTGTATTTCACTGTATCACATGGTACATTTGTATAAATAAACATCTTTTTTATCCTATTTTTTTCTGTTTCTATAAGTAAACAACTGTTTTGTATTTTATTTTTGCTTTTCATATCTCCTCATCATGAGCTATGTACTCTTGTAATGACAACTGCATCAAGCCTATACGGCTGTAACTGTTCAGAACTTTTCAACTACTTTATACTTCTCTGAATTGCGACATTTTATTATACATTTTGTGTTTGTGTTGGAGCTTTTCTCCCCGGTCCTCTACTGAAAATGGATTTGTATTCCAATTAGACTAGCCCGGTCAACAAATGTAAAATAAAATAAATAAATAAATAAATAAATAAATAAATTTGCTATGCTGTTAGAACATAGTGAATCACCTGCAGTGTTTATTGACTTAATTAACTGGAGCAAGGACTTTTAGTGAAGTGTAGGTTTCTGTTTCTAAACTATACTGATTAATGCTGGGCATTTTATGGTTGTGATATAGCTGGTGTGTTATTAGTAACTTAGTGGGTTTGTTTATATTATGTTCAGGCCAATTTAGCTGTTTTAGTACAAGGCAATGGTAAGTTCTTTAATGCTGACTTTTTTCCAAATGTTGCTACTTTGTTATATAATTGCCAAGTGTATTCAATAGAGATGAGTTTAGGTTAGTAAAGATTAGGGAGGCATAGAGTTTTGGAAATAGGTAAGCTGATTTTATGTCCTTTCTCACCATATCAGTGAGGAATGGTTTTATTGGAAGCCTGTAATGTCCTGCAGTTATATATGCATAACCATACAGTGAAAAGTATTTTTTGGATTACGGGGTTGCACAGTTATTTGGGGGTATATAGAATGAGTTTAGTATTTTGGAGGGGGGGTAAAAGTTAGGAGTTATCCAGGCAGGATTATATGGAAGAGTATGATTGCTGGGTGATTTCTCATGGTATTTAGTAGGACCTTGATGGCACATGTGAGAGCTAAGTCATTTGCGTGTTGTAGTATTGTGGCATGCTTACAGACAGTGTATATGTCATTTCTAAATAAGCTAAATAGAACTGAGACAAGTATATATATATTTAAATATATATATATATATATATATATATATATATATATATATATATATATATATATATATATATATATATATATATATATATATATATATATATATATATATATATATATATGTGTGTGTGTGTGTGTATACACATACAGATATAAATATATATATATATATATATATATATATATATACTTAGTGAACACCTACCGAGACAGGTTGGGATAAAGATAAATCTTGTGATTTTGTTGCCTGTTCTTGGTCTTCTATGTATCCAAGGAACAAGTGGAATGAAGACACATTAAGACCAAAAGAGCAGAATTTGAGTATGAGGATCTCTTGGTAGACTGTGCCAAAAGTTTTAGATCAAGAGCATAGAAAATGAGCTGCCTACATTTCTATTGCAACTA
This sequence comes from Protopterus annectens, assembly GCF_019279795.1. Taxonomy (NCBI): domain Eukaryota; kingdom Metazoa; phylum Chordata; order Ceratodontiformes; family Protopteridae; genus Protopterus; species Protopterus annectens. The sequence continues at coordinate 1,279,665,952 of NC_056745.1, forward strand.
ACTGTGTCAGGGAAGCTGAGTAGGACAGTGGTTCTACTGTGTTTAGGCCTAAAACTATACTTTGTTGTGGAAAAAGTTTGTTTGCTTAAACATATCTAATGACTTGTGAATTAATGCATTTATCTAGAATTTTCAATAGAAGATTCAGTATTGCTATGAGTCTATAATCTGTGACATCTGTAGACATCTGTAACCTGGACCGAAACACCAAAGGCGGAGGTGTGTCCATATTCATTAAGGATATCCACACCTCCAGGCTAGTTGCTCAGCATAATGCATCCGAGGTTATCCAAGTGCAAATAACTCTGGGCAAAACTGCAATCCAAACAGTAGCTTGCTACAGATCCCCCACCATGCCCCAGGATTCCCAAATCTCTTTTCTTGATGTACTGGAAAATATTAGGGTTCAACCAAACACCCTAATAATGGGTGACTTCAACTACCCCATTAATTGGGAATACTACTCGTGTACCAACCCCTTTCTGGAATTCATAAACCTCAATGCCCTGGATCAACTTATCCACACCCCCACCAGGGGCAACAATATCCTAGACATAGTCATTACTAACATGAGTGACCGCTGTTCCACACCTGAAGTCAACTTCTTGTTGGTCAGATCTGACCATAAGCTAATCACCCTTGATATCCACATCCAGCCCCCACCCCTCATTAAGGAAACCACAGTAAAAAAATTCTCCAAAGCCAACTTCATGCTTCTTAAGACAGAAATGGTGAACTTCATGACACCCATGCAGATGGACAACACAGTTACAACTGCTGAATCCTACACAGATGCACTCTATAAGCACTTACATGAGTGCATGGATTGTGCTATCCCAAACAGATTCAAGACACTATCCTCCAAAAAAAGGAACCCAATCTGGTGGCCCCCTGCCATAAACAAACTGTACGAGAGAAGGAAGAAACAGTTGAAAAAGACAGTAAAATCCATTGAGTGGAGGAGCTCCTTGGTCAGCTGAGATCCCTTATAAGATTCTCCAAAGCTTGTTACGAAAACAAAATTGCCACTAATTCTAAGGACAACCACAAAGCATTCAATAGCTATGTCAAGAATCTCGATGGCAACACCCAGATCTGCTTTGAGTTACAGCACAATGGCATGAAAATTACAGAACCAACTGATATTGCCAATATCCTTGCAGGCAGGTTCAGTGCAAACTTTACCCCCTCACCCCCTAAAGGGATTATATCTATACAGAAAGAATGCAGAGTCCCTGTAATCACAACTATGCAAGTAAAAGCTGCACTCTCTAAAGCCAAAAACACAGTATCCATGGGACTCGACAACATCCCAGGCTGCGTTTTGCATGAACTTCAGAACGAACTGGCTCCCCACCTAAACACCATGTTCAATAATAGCCTCACATTAGGCTTTGTGCCCACTGAATGGTGCACAGCAGCAGTTATCCCACTCCACAAAGGGGGAGCCACCACTGATCCCGGGAACTATCGACCTATTAGCCTGATGAGCCTGGTCTGCAAGGCCATGGAATGTATCATCATGCAACTCATAAACAAAGACATTGGTAACCTCTAAACTCTGGATCCCACCCATTTCGGGTTCGTGAAAGGCAGATCATGCCTCCTGAACCTAACTGACTTCTTTGAGGCAGTCACCAAAGCCGTAGATGAGGGTAAGGTGGTTCACACAGCCTATCTTGACCTCGCCAAGGCTTTTGACACCATCCCCTATTCTGAAATTATAGATAAACTCACTAAACTAGATATAAATCCCTATGTCACAAGATGGGTTGCCAACTGGCTCACTGACATAATTCACACTGTAAAAGTTGCAGACTCCAAATCTGACCTCAAAGCAGTGACAAGTGGAGTACCACAGGGTTCCGTCCTGGGACCTCTCCTGTTTGGTATCTACTTCTCTGAAGTACAGGCTAACACAGAAGGCCTCTGGCTAATGAAGTTCACAGATGACTACAAACTAGGAGCCATAGTCAAGTCCCCAAATGATGTAGATATCCTACAGAAGGGCCTCGTTGAGACAGATGCCTGGTGTCAAAGCCATGGCCTCAAGCTCAATGCCAAAAAGTGCAGTGTCATCCCCTTTGGTCAAAACTCTGTACACATGAACTACCACATAGGCAGCAATCTACTTAACACCAAATGTGTGATAAGAGACCTTGGTACCCAGGTGGACAGTAGTCTCTCCTTTGATATTCACATCACCACAGTAGTCAGGAAGTCCTTCTACCTGACACACCTCATCATAAAAGGATTCTCATCCAGGAAAAAAGAGGTCATTGTTCCCCTCTACTCTACACTCATTAGACCCATTATAGAGTACAATGCACCTCTTGTTATGTACCTCACAAGACATCTGCAGCAGCTGGAAAGGGCACAGAAGTACCTCACAAAGAGGATTACTGGCATCAAACAAATGCCCTACACTGACCGCCTCAAAAAACTCCAGCTTTACTCCATAGCATATCGTCTACTCTGAGGTGATCTCTGCCTAACATATAAAGCTATGTCAAACCCAGAGCTGTTGGACATGCTACACCTAAAGAAATCCCTCCAAGCTACACGCTCTAGGGACCTAAACCTTGTCACCACAATAAACAGGACATGCTGGAGGGATAGATTTATGTCCCAGAGACTTCCCATACTCGGGAACAGGCTACCCATCTATGTCAAGCAAAGTTCTTCATTAGCACTCTTCAAAAAAAATCTTGGAGTGGATGGGAAATAGGAAATACACCCCGGGGATCACTTCTGTATCTGCTCGACAGTGGCACAGGAAAATAACTTTCTTGGGTGGAGTAAGCCAGGGAACCTTGTTGGCTAGGCTTACGTAGGCCCTTGGGTCAATAGCCTAGAACCTACCTATGAACCTATGAACCTATGAACAGCCCGCTTTGTTCAGTGGTGTAACAAAAAATTTTTTCCAGTGTGATGTGATGTACTGCTTTTTGATAGTTCACTTTTTGATTGAACAATTTGTCAAGATAGAGACAGGCTATGCTAGAGCATTAGAAGCAAGGCCGATATGTACTTCAGAACTGAAGCAAAAGCAGTTCACAGACTCCACTGGCAGCAGACTAGGTTAAGGAACAAACCTAAAAGGTTGAATTGTCACATAAAATTCTTTATTTGCTGAAAATAAAAAAATCAGGTTAGCGCTTTCGTTTAAATCATATGTTAAACTTCATCAGACAGTTGGTAATTTTGAAATCACTTCCTATATAGACTTCCTGTAACAGTGATTGGTGAATCAACTCATGAATATTAATAACATTTAAATACTTCATCTCATGAATATAAAACACACATTCTAAAAAGCACCTGCCTGCCACTCTATTGCTATCAAGCTATTAGTGAACTGTAAATAGAATTCTTAACTTCTTATATACACATATATATATATATATATATATATATATATATATATATATATATATATATATATATATATATATATATATATATATATATATATACACAGTAAAAGACCACTACTACAACATTTTCATATAATAGGTTCATAGGTTCATACTAGGCTATCTGCCCTAGGGCATTTATAAGCCTAGCCAGAGTATGTTTGGCTTTTGCCACCCATTTTAAATTAATTTTGCTGTGCCCTTTTTCGAGGTTAGTATACTGTGCCTCTGTCTAACAGTGACACAGAAGTGATACCCGGGGTAAACCTACAATCTTCCATCCATTCATCAAGATTCCTCTTGAAGAGAGTAAATGAGGGACTCTGCCTAACCTGGACTGGGATTTTATTCTAGAGTGAAGGGAGCCTCTGGGTTATGAATCTGTCCCTCCAGCATGTCCTATTTATTTCAGTGCTGAGGTTCAAGTCTCTCGAGCTTGTAGCTCGATGGGATTTGGATTTTTTGAGGTGCAGCATGTCCCTTAATTCCGGGTTGGACATGGCTTTATACGTCAGGCACAGGTCGCCTCTGAGCAGGCGGTATGCCACTGAGTAGAGCTGGAGTTTCTTTAACTGGGCAGCATATGGCATCTGTTTGAGCCCTTTGATCCTGTTGGTGAGGTACTTTTGGGGTCTTTCCAGTTGCTACAGGTGTTTGGTAAGGTACATCCCAAAAGGGGCATTGTACCCGATTATGGGCCTGATGAGGGATGAGTAAAGAGGCACGATGACCTCCCCTAATCTAGATGTGAACCCCTTCATGATTAGCTGGGCTATATAAAATGTTTTTCTAACCACTTTGGCCACGTGGTTGTCAAATGAGAGATTGCTATCAACTTGGGTCCCCAGGTCCCTAATTACTTCTTCTGTACTTAATGGATTACCACCTATGTGGTAATTTGTGGGCACTTTGTTTTTGCCAAAGGGGATGACTATACACTTTTTGGCGTTTAGCTTGAGGCCATGGCTCTGGCACCAGTTGTCTGTTTCTATGAGGCCCTTTTGGAGGATGCTTGTGCCAGCTGGAGAGTCAATTATGGTGCCCAGTTTGCAGTCATCTGCGAACTTGGTCAGCCACAGTCCTTCCGTGTTGGCCTGTACCTCTGAGAAATATATACCGAACAAGAGAGGTCCCAGGACTGAGCCTTGTGGGACGCCACTTATAACTGGCTTGGAGTCTGACATGGCTCCAGCAATTCTAACCATGTGGGTTCTGTCCTTGAGCCAGTTTGCAACCCATCTAGTGACATAGGGATTTATATTTAAGCTGGTAAGCTTATCTATAATGCCCGAGTGGGGTATTGTATTGAAGGTTTTTGCGAGGTCCAGGTAGGCTGTGTGGACCACCTTCCCTTCGTCAATGGCCTTGATGACTGTTTCAAAGAAGTCGACCAGGTTTAAGAGGCAGGATCTGCCCTTAACAAAGCCGAACTGGGTAGGATCCATAGGTTCATAGGTTCATACTAGGCTATCTGCCCTGGGGCATTTATAAGCCTAGCCCGATTGTGTTTGGCTTATGCCACCCCTTGATTTGAGTATACTGTACCCTTTTTAAAGTTAACAACATACTTCTAAAAAATATATGTTCTATACTCAATAAAAACAAACTATACATGGTTCTGAATGACTTCATATCTGATTAAAGAAGTATTGCTTAAGTCATTACACCAATATCAAATGTGCACTCTTTTGTATATGTAAAAATAAATGCATAGAAATATATATTACATAAGTTAAATATTGAATACATATGCTAGAAGGGGTTTCACATTGAGCAATGGAGAAGTGAAGTTAGAGCTATATTTATCAGCCAGTAGATTTGTTATGTCACCCTGGTCAGTGAAGTTTGTGCCATTTATTACCAGTACTGCCCACTGCTGAGTATTTTGCTGCTAACATAGATCAAGACACCCCCACCTTTAGCCTTGCCTGTGCTGTTGTTGGTCTAATTGTGTGGAAGGCACTGTAGTCTTCAATTGCTGGGGTATTTTCATTGGATTTAAACCAAATATTGTTAACATCACACATGTCTATATTCTCTACAGTGAGGAGAACGTGTACAGTGGGGAGTTTCTTGTTTAGGCTCCTAGCATTGAGCAGTAGCACATTAAGGGTGCTTTATTTATTTATTTGTTTTTTTGTTTTTTTTTGCTATATTGGTAGTTTTGTCATTTTGACATGGCTTAAAAAAGGCTCTAAGAGGATGGGTAAAGTTTTAGCCAATATCCAGAAGCCACCTAGTATTATGCTTTCTTATAAATTGGTGGAGATCCAGCAGATGATTTCTCCTAGGATGGGGATAGTATTGCCTGGAGGTATTTATATGACTATTATGGCTATATTTTATGGGTATTGAGTTTAAGCTGTAAGATGAATAATTCTGATCTCTTGAACTATGCAGTAGTGTGAGGGAAAGGAGAGTCCCGGATATTTATTTATTTATTTTTTGTGGTGGATATCCAACTGCTTTTTATTGCACCAGTCTAGCCTTAGTATGTTATATCATGGAAAGGATATTTCTTTGTCTTTTGCTTCCATCTTGAGACAGATTTCTGTGATCACCAGGATGTAAAATTGGCTATGGCTAATCCAGGCATGAGCTTCAAGTAATTTGTTATTAATGCTTCATAGATTGATGCAAAAGAGATATATTCCTACCCAATGTGTTAGAGTTTAGGAAAGTTATTGCAGTATCTAATGGAAATAAATGGTGAATGCAAAAATATTTGAAATGGGCCAGATTTTAGGTGGATGTCTCCACTTAGATTTAAGGATAAGTATGTGAGATGTATTTCATTTTCTGTTTAACAGGGGTTCTATTGATCCATGGGTTATAATTTGAATAACTGATTTTAATAAGTTCATAGGTATTTACTAGACTAATGGCCACAAGGCTCTTTTAAGCCTAGCCATGCATCCCAAATCTCTGACAAGTTCAGATACCCTTGGTATGTGTAAGCAGGGTCCTGGGAGATGAATTCCATAGAGATGGCTTGGTATAAAGCTGGAGAATGAGAAAGTGATAGTTTATATTGTTATGGGTGTGATTCAGTGTCACTTTGGAGGGTGAGTTGTTAAGTGCAAGCTGCTGGTTATAGGTTGTGAGCTGACAGTGAAGGATGACGCAGGAGTTGAGGGAGTACCAATATGACTGGATTATGAGGTGGGAGATTTGATTAAGTAGGTGTGGCTTAGTTGTTTTTAAATGTTGTAGTGGTGTTAAGAGTCGTGGTCTTTTTTGGTTGATTGAATGGGCTCAGTGGGTGAATCTACAGAGAATTTAAATGTAAAGTAACAGAGGATGGGTGAGAACTCAGTACAGTTATGGCAAATGGAGCATGGGTACAGAATTGAGAATGCATCGACAGAAATAAGTAGGTTGGAATGTGAGATTTGAGTTTCATGGCCTGAGTGTTTAAAGCTTGTTAGGCTATATGTAGGGGTACATCTTATTAGTTTTGAGGTTAAAGGAAGTAGAGTATGTCCTTGTAGGAGTTTGAACAGTTGTTATCTGAAGAGTAGGTCTGTTTTGTGGTTAACTTGAAACCAGTTTGCCTTTTTTTAGTTTTATATAGTGGTGTTTATTTCTTGGGGTGTGTGTAATAAATCTACATGTTTTGTTTTCAAATGTTTGAAAAGTGGTGGGATGATGATATAAGACGAAGGTTGAATTCTTAAAACTTAAAGTTTTATTAAAATCTCCAACACTCATCTATGCAACAAGTTACGGTATATTAAATATTCCTGATGAGTGAAAGGTTGCATTTATTAGCCTATCTACACAGATGAGGGTTTTAAAGCCTGCATAATCAGCTACAAGCCAATTAGTCTACAGGCCAACCAGTCTGTTTTCAAACACAATGAAGATCATGGAGACACCGTTACTGCACAAAACTCTAGGAGAATTAAAATTTCTGGCTTGGTGAACAAATGCTGAGATGCGTATGTGAATCAGAGGTCTATAAAAAATCATAACCAATCTTTTATAACATCATGATTAGAATACTGGTGAATACACGCAAACAAGTTGATATTATTGACTTTTCCTCTGCACTTCACAACCCAAATCTTACTAACTGGATTTTCTAACTTAGCAGACTCAGACTCCTTACACCCTTGGTAAACAGGAAAATGTTGCGACTTCATTGCAGAAAACATTTGGTAAGTATTAATCTTGTTAAGAAAAATAAGAGTTATGGGAGAGGATTCCCCAAATAGCTGATCCTAGGTGCATATGTTTTCTACCTGTGTGTCTGACATAAATACTCTCATCAAAGGTTTTCTTTTGTTAGAATGAGGATTATCTTAAACTCGATAAATATATAAATGTTGATTTGGATGATCAAACATGTCTATATGTTTATGTGAACTAGCAGATGAGAATCACATGACTATAAACCCAAATAGGGTTGCCTGTTTTTTTTGTTTATCTATACTATTTACTGTACTTTTTTATTGCCTACCACCTACTTTTATACTGTATTTATTTACTGTGCATTAAACTACATTTTATACTGCAATTGTCTGCTTTATTGTGTGTGTTAAATCAAATTTTGTTGCTGTTTTCACTGTTTACAAAGATTTTTTGTTAGTTTCACTGTTTACTAAGTATTTACTGGTATTTTTCATTGTTTTTAAGCTATCTGTTCTACTTGCTCTGGTTTTCCTGCCAGGCAGTGTTTAAATAAGTGATCTGTTAACTGTTTCAAACATTCTGTTTACAAAGATTGTTTGTTAGTTTCACTGTTTACTAAGTATTTACTGGTATTTTTCACTGTTTTTAAGCTATCTGTTCTACTTGCTCTGGTTTTCCTGCCAAGTAATGTTTAAATAAGTGATCTGTTAACTGTTTCAAACATTCTTTAGAGCCTCCTTGCTAAATTTCTGTTGTTTTAAACACTTTTTAGTGTCTCACTGCTATTTTTCTGCTTTTTTAAAATGTCTCTATTCTTTTTTGCTGAAACTACGGTAGTTAGTAACAGTAGCGTAGTCCAGCTATAGGCTTGATGCGTCTGAAACTGTTTGTAATGGTTTCTTTGTTATGAACACAGGCCATCTTGGATTGGAAAGGGGCTAGCTGCACTTTTGTGAGAGAATTGTGTTGAGTGGCACCTGACTGGTAAAGGGAGGTCAGTCTAGGTCTTGGAATAAGCATCCTCCTTGGTCTTTTTGAATCTTTTAATGTTTTTTCAAGTTTTTAGCTTCTGATATTAAGGCCCTGCATTTGAGCAGGTTTCTTCTTGTTTGTCCCGAGCTGAACTGAAGTGGGCTAGGCTACCAGCCACAACTCTAAGCTGAGATACCAGATGACTAGAACCTTCTTGGTGTCCAAGAAACCATACGTTGTCTATTTTTTTTTTTTTTTTTTGCTTATTTATACTATTTACTGCTCATTTCTATTGACTGCTGCCTACTTTTATACTGTATTTATTTACTGTGTACTAAACTATACTGTTGTATTGTAATAGTCTGGTTTGTTGTACATATCAAATTGAATTTTATTGCTGTTTTACTCTTTCAAGCAATGTTTAAGTAACTGATCTGTTTAAAAATTTTTAGAGACTCCTTGCTGATTTTCTGCTGTTTAAAACATGTTTTAGTATCTTGTTACTATTTTTCTGCTATTTTCAACTTTTTCTAGTGTTTTCAACTAAAGCTAAGGTAGCTAGTAGCTGTAACATAGTTCAGATACAGGCTTTTGCTTTTGTAAGTGTTTGTTGTGGTTTTATTGTTCTGAGCACATTTTCCCCACCATCTTGGATTGGAAGAGTCCTATCTGCACTACTGTGAGAGAACTGTGCTGATTGGAATCTGCCTGGTAAAGGGAAGTTGGTCTAGGGCTTGGAATAAGCATCCTCATTGGTTCATTTGAATCTTTTTAAAGTTTTTTCAATTTTATTTATCTTCTGGTACTTAGGCCCTGCATTTGAGCACATTTCTGCTTGTTTGCATGTTGTGCAGCACTGCTCACTGCCGTGCAGTAGTGCACCAAAGCTGGACAGTTAAATTTAACAAATTTTCCCCTAAAACCCATGCAGAAATATCCATCTACTGAGCTTCTCCATGATCAGTTCTGAATAGCTACTCCTAGTGGCAACAGTCTTCAACCTAGCATTGTAGACAGGTGGACTACCCTTGTTTCTCTTTCCAACCTTGTTGACTTGGGTTTCTTGAGGCAGTGTAGCAATTGCTTATATACACAGATAACCCTCTACCAATAACACACTCTAGTACAGAGTGTGAGAGATGCATTTATACCAAGAATGTAGAATCCATGCCCTCTCTCATTCAAAACAGTAACATGGAGAATGTTGTCAATTCACCCACCACTACATATGCTCATACACATACCACTTATACACAAAGTATACATCAAACATGTAAATCCACATAGATAAGTTTTCAAAAAAACTTAATGAAACATCAAAGACCTCCAAAACACAAGGCTGCTACAACTAACACAGCCCCCACAGCTCTAATGACACATAGTAACACTAGTGTCGCACCCACCAGGTCAATAAGGTGTAACAGTCAAAAAAACAATTTTCTTGGCATTAGAGAGTTAATAGTTAACACAGGGATGTCCCACTCACCAGGTCGGACAAGGAGAAAGTAACAGTCAGCTGCCTGTCTAGTGCCAGGATTCATCAGATCATGCGTGCATTCAGGTCTCTCAGCAACAAGAACTGTTATGACACTGTCATAGTTCATGTTGGTGTGAATGACCTGAGATGTACCTCACTGGACTGTATGAAGAGAGGCATGGTTGAGCTCTCTGAGTATGTGTCCAGGTAGGTATGTCCCTAGCCTTGAACAGCATACCATCCTCACCTAGAATGATGCTACAGTATAAACAAAAAATGACTGATTTTAATAATTGGCTCAGTTTTTGGTGTCATTCAAAGTGGATCCAATTCCTGTCAGTCTGGGAAACAATGGCTGACAAACCTCACTTTTTTGCCAGACATGGTTTGCACCTGGCACCTCTAGGCTTTCGACTGCTGGCAAAGGTTCTTGCCTTCACTAATGTGAAATTAATCAATCAGAAGAAAATAAAGGTCATGCTGCTAAATGCTAGGAGCTGAAACCAAATAAATGCACTCCCTGGAAGCACTTCTTTGACTAGAAGATGCAGCAGTCAAAGAAACCTGGTTCAAGGCCTCAGACAGTACCCCAGCCTTGCAAGGCTACAATGCTGTCCATGTCTTTAGACCGCAAAATGAATGTGTGAAAATCAAAGGAGGTGGTGTTTTAGTCTATATTAGAGATAAATTCACCTCCCTTCTAGTTAGACTAGACAACTCCAAGGCTTTACTCCAAGTCCAGGTTATGGTGGGTAAGTCCCCCATTCAAGTCATAGTCAGATATAGACCCCCCCATGAATCACAATGCCCATGGAGACTACTTGAGCAAACTGGAGACAATCCAAAATTTTCCCAACACAGTGGTTATGGGGGATTTCAATTATCCCATCATCAACTAGGAAACCTACACTAGCCCTAATTTGCTAGCACAAAAGTTCCTTAACTTTATTAGTTCAAATGCCCTGGAACAAATTGTTCATACCTCGACATTCTTTATCTGGTCTTCACCAACATGTCAAACAGATGCAATGCCACAACTGTTAGACCCTCATTAGTTAAAACTGACCACAAATCAGGCACCTTCAAGCAGTCACTAACACCAGAACTCACAAAGAGTGAAATCAGACTAAAAAAAAAAAATCACCAAAGCAAACTATACCCTCCTAGGTGAAGGAATAAATGCATTCCAAGCCCCACCCCAAACCAGAAGTGGTAACTATGCTAAAGCTTATACTAAAGCCAAGTACAATCAATTGTATAAGTGTATAAATTTGGCCTTACCAGAAATAATCAAAGCCAGAGCCCAAATTTAAAAACAAGCTGCCATGGTGGACATCCAGCAGCAACAAACTACAATAAAAATGCAAGAATTTGCAGTCCAAGAAAATAAAGACAGGGCCCTCACAATGGAAAAACACCCTGCATAGCCTCAATAAGACAACTTGTCAAATCTTCTGAGGGCTCCTTTAAGAGAAATTTAGCAAATACAAGGATAACTATAATGCCTTTTACAGCTATGTACGTAACCTAAAGGGAGGACCCAAGCATGTGCAGAACTAGTGGTCAATGGTATTACACACACTGACCCCACAGAGATAGCAAACCTGCTAGCGGATAAGTTTGTTGAAAATTTCACTCCTGCATCCCCTCCTAACTTACAACAAACCTTCCCTCAAACTTTGCCCCCACCCTACAAATCTAAAGAGCAGGTCCTCAAAGCCTTGTCCAAGGCAAAAAACACAGCCTCTTTGGGACCAGCTGACATCCCAGGCTGTCTTCTAAAAACAGACTAAAGCATGAACTAGCATCACAACTAAGTACCCTTTTCAATCATAGCCTAGCAATATTTATTCCCCTCCACAAATGTGGCCTAGCAACATACCCAGGAAATTACAGACCCATACATCTGAACAGCTTCATCTGTAAGACCATGGAATGTATCATTATGGACCTCATAAATAAAGAAATAGGTGACCTCCAAATCCTGGATCCTACCCAATTCGGCTTTGTGAAGAGTAGATCCTACCTGTTAAATCTGGTGGATTTCTTTGAAAATGCAATCAAGGCATTTGATGATTGCAAATCTGTGCAGACAGCATACCTCGACCTGGCAAAGGCTTTTGACACAATCCCACATTCAGGCATTATTGATAAACTTAGCAAGCTAAATGTAAACCCCTTAATTGTAAGATGGGTTGCAAACTGGCTTTCAAAACTGGCACACACTATCAAAATGGGTGACTGCATATCAATCAGCAGTCCTGTTACCAGTGGGTTGCTACAGGGGTCAATGCTGGGCCCCCTACCCTTTGGTATATACTTCTCTGAAGTTCAGTTCAAAACTATAGGGTTGTGGCTGACCAAGTTTGCAGATGACTGAAAATTAGGTACAATCCTTGAAACCCAAGATAATGTCATTGTATTCTAGGAGGGTCTCACGTAGACCAATGACTGATGTATTAGCCATTTTCTCAAACTGAATACAAAGAAATGCATCATCATTCCCTTTGGCACAAACAGTCTCCCCTCACACTATCAAACTAACAACAATACCCTAAGTACCCATGAACTGGTAAGGGACCTGGGATCACAAGCTGACTGTGACCTTAACTTCATCCACCATGTGTCTATTGTAGCAAGGAAAGCTTTCCAGGTAACACACACATGAATAGAAAAGGCATCACCTCAAAAGCAAAAAAAGTTACAATCACCCTATATTCAACATTTATAAAGCCCATAATTGAGTATTATGCCCCATTTGGCATGTACAGTACTAAGCACCTGCAGCTATTAGAGAGACCTCAGAGGTTTCTAACAAAGAAGATTAAGGGGCTGTAGTATGTGCCTTACACAGACCAACTAAAGTCCCTATCGCTATATTCTGCATTGTATAGACTTCTTAGGGGAGACTTATGCCTGGCCTACAGAGAAATACAAGACTTAAACCTAATGAACTGGCTGTATATCTGTAAATCAAACAGGACTAGGGCTACCCATTCCAGGGACTTAAATATGGACTGCAACTTAAATACAATATACTGGAGGGACAGATTTATCTCCCAGTGGCAGCTGCATCTTTGGAACAGGCTACCAATTCATGTGAAACAGAGCACCTCTATGACACTGTTCAAGAAGAACCTGGGCAAGTGGATGGAGCACAGTAAATTCTTATGGGACATGGGCAGTCATCACTAAATGCAATCTTGGGTATTGACTAGCATTTCTATGCGATTACATTGGGATGAAACAGCTAGGCTTAAAATGGCCTCCTGGTCGATAGCCTAGTAATCTCCTATGATCCTATATAATGTCCTTTCATCATTCTGTTGTTGAATGAAAGTTGTAAGAAACATTTTGTATGCTAATTCTGGTCTCTGGCATTGTATTTTGGTGGGGTTTTATTATTTTAAAGATGATTAGTTGTCTGAGTGTAAAAATGTTGTCATATGGGCTGATTGGAACTTAGACCTCTGCGGAAAAGTAAGTCAAGTCATTAGGGAATGCAACAAAGTCATATGTTGTACAAAATGAATGTTTTTTAATGTAGAAATAAAGATGTTAGAACGTTATTTGCAAGGCTCATTAGACTATAATAGCACTCAGTGTTCTTTTGTGGTTTACCTATAAAAATTGCAAATAGATAATCTTGAAATGATTCAAAGAAAACATACAATAATGATTTCAGGTATTGCTTAATTAACTTCTAAGGAAAGACTTAACAATTTTGGACTGTGCAGCATCCAATATAGAAACAAAAGGGGCTATCTCATACAACTGTATGAGGTTCCAGGGAGTTTTTTTTTTTCTCATGGAATGCTCAGGATTAAAAGGGACAAAGCTGATGAAATAAGACTTTTTTCTTTAGTTAAAAAAAATAATAGTACCCCTTGCTGGTTCTCAGATAGAGCTGTGGCTGACTAGAACAAGTTAAGCAGTAGTGCATCTTGCTCCAAAACAATGCTTGATAATTTGTATGTCAATATATGCATTATGGGGTGACAGACTACTCTGGTGCACTTAGCCTGACAATTAGCATATTGCTTTGTTTATATTATTATTATTATCATCATCTTCATCATCATTGAGAACATCATCTTCATCATCACTATTATCATTATTTTCCATGGGATGTCCCCCAACTTGGTTTATGCCATGCACTCATTAGACCTTAAGGTTTTTTCAAGTTCTCCTACTTTAACCTTTGAGGCATTAATTCCTCCTTAAGAAACATAAGCTGCCTCAATAAATTTCCCCAGTTTGTCATTAGCACTTCAACCATAACCATAGAAGTGCAAAGCCATTCCTGGGGACACTAAGCTGCCCTAAGAATGTGACTGTCACAGCTTAGTCAAAAACTGGTATTTATCCAACCCTACCAAGGAGTATAAGGTACCACCAGAACACTTCCATGGGGAGCATACCATTTCCTTGCAATCATCTTGCTGCTTTGCCTATATCAGTAACCCATCATTCCATACCTACCAGAGGGGGCATTCTTTCACACATACCATACAGATTGGCATGCATTGAGCTTATAATTTGGCTTGTTGGATATAGGCTGGCTTTTTTTTTAACACAGGAGCATTGACCTTTGACCTTAGTGCCATGAGAGATAGGAAGCAAGGAAGGGAGGCTAGAATGTTTCTTTTACATAGTTTAAGAACAAAGATGCCCACCTTTGCTGTACATCGTGACTTATTCCTCACCTTATCTTGCCGAAGTCTGGGGCTTGTCTTTTATGGCCAGCTGTTTTTTTTTTTTTTGCATTATTAATGTACCCATCCACTTCCCTGAGAAGCAAACTGACACTTGCATTGCATATAGTGGGGCTCTAATCCACACAGTCTGTTCCCAAACTCTTTTTTTTTCATCTATGGCAGACCTAGGCAACACTGAAGTTCAACAAAAGGTTTTATTGGCAGGTATATCAGATTGTAATTTAGCTGTACCACTCATTCCCATATTAAATTAGATTATAATTCAGTTATGTGATAAATTATTCCATCAATGTCAGACGGTATGGCCATTTATTCCACTGACAACAGGTATACCCATAAATCATTGGCAGCGCATGAAGGCCCATGATTATACTCTGATAAGGATTGTATATCTATTTGCCCAACATTATTCTTAATGTAATCACTATTACTCACTCCTGCTCTGCACCATACTCCTCCTGTTACATGACTCATGGGTAATTAGGTATGTACTTAATCCTGGGTTGCTACATTGTTTTCCTCCTTGGTTGTTTTTTTTTTTTACTGTACTGCACATAATTCTCAGTACATTTTAAAATATCCATAATAATAACTTTTTCTAAGGATAGTACTTAAAAAATGAAAAAAAGGCATATGTATTTTTCTTAAGGACTGCACAGATAAAGACAACAAGAATTCTCAAACAATACAGCCTTGAAAACAGCTTTTGTCTAATCCGCTGCCTACTACTACTATTAGGCTTACTTGGTAAGATACTTATGGCTACCATGACCCACATCAGTTTAAGCAAAACATTCACCTTTTCTCTGCAATGTTTTCTGCTATGGCATTACAATTCATTATAATTCATAGCCACGGTCCTCTTCTGGACCCATATTTGCTCTTTAACCATAAATAGCCCCCCCCCCCCCCCATATATCACTTAAAGACATCTTACCTGTAGATGATAACTCTTGCATTCCTTTTCATAAGTATTTAACTGTTATTACATTTACAGCTATTGTTCCTCTTAATAAACTTAAACAGTCCTGCCTCAGCCTAGATGAAGTTCAGCTCACATTATCCTTTATTCGGTGATGGGCAAAGTGAGCTACAGTGTCGCACTAGAAAACTCACTCAAGCTACAATAGGTTTAATTCCCTCAGGACACGCCACTCTTTTTTTCTACATAGCTGGGGTCAGCCTTTATAGACAGCTGTTCATTCCTATCAATTGCCTTCCCTAAATTGCCTTCCCATTCCCTGGACAGCAAGCCGCCACTCACTTGTGTGAAAGGAGATGCCTTACACAATATATCTTTCTAAGAAACAGAATCAGTTGTGTGGTCATCAAACAATGCATTCTACTTATGTAAAAATAACTTATTCTGCTACTAAACTCATTCAGTTTAATAATTAATTTCTCTGTATAATACTACTCAATACGGTTTATAATTTTAATAACTTTTTTACAGAATATTTGAGATTTCTGGTTTCCTGAGGCATTTTATAAGTAAGGTTTAGTAATGAATCTAGAGCAGTCTCTGTCTAGACTTCCAAAACACATCTTCAGTCACAGCAGTTTTTAGTATAAGCTCTACGAAACAATTTAGCAAATTAGATCTATAAATTTGCATTTAGTACTAGTGCTGAAAGAAAATGAGAGCATTTAAATGAAGTGTTAATATATTTATTTGAGTTGTGCAAAATGACTTATTCGTGCCTCTGAGTGAGTTAAAAACATTAGTCATGCATGCATTCAAGACTTCCTTTTTGAAATACTATGAATCCTAGAAGAATGAAGACTCCTTCAGCTGTCTCTCACACTAATCTAGTGTGAAAAATCATTCAGGCGTCATGTAATCAGTGATTTCTCAGTGTCACTACTGAAACAGATGTAGATATGGAAACAAATGGGGATATTATTACTCTGACTTTATATTTTAAAGTGATACATTTAAAGAGAAATAGAATGAAAGCACCCAGACCCGTGACTGCTTGCGGTCTGAAGTTTTGGTGCAATGCTGTTTTTTCATCCTGTGCATGTTGCTCTGCGTACTAAGAGAGATGGTAACAGGTTAACGCTAAAACTGCTAAATAAATTATAAGGATACCAGTGAGAATAATTCTAGCAAAGTAGATGCTTTACACGTCAAAATATATTAGAAATGTAAACTATTTAAAACTCAGAAATTTAGTATCAGCTCTAAATAGCATTAGGTTATTTGTGTTTATGTGAATATGTCACTAATTAGTGATAGTGACATAGGAGAAATTACTGTAGGCTGTGGGTTCTACTGCTTCATCATGCACTTCAGCTATCTTATAGTAATGACACTTGAGTTTAGTATAGGGTATGGGACTGCACTCCTGAGCCCTCTGATTTGGATGAAAAAAATTAAACTGAGGTGCCATCTTCCCGACATCATGGTAATACAGGTGGAAGTTGATCCCATAGCATTTATTAAAAAATAAATAATAATAATAATAATAGTAATAATAATAATATAAATATAACATCTAGCATAGACATTTTCCAGATCATTATCAACACCTCCTCTAATATGCCCTGAAATACAAATATAGGCCTAGTGGAAATAAGTTTACAACAAAAATAAATAAATGAAAATGATAAAATCTGATCTGCAGTACAAGAGATCTTTATTAATATACCCACTTATGCAAGCACACAAAGACACACACACACACACACACACACACACACACACACACACACACACACACACACACACACACACACACACACACACACACATACACACACATGAAAAATAATCAGAAATGTACATGGTTGAATGTTATAATATTGACCATAACTGATCACATCAGTGCATGTTGATAAAAAACAGAAGCAAGTTGGTTGGAAGGGTGGCCTAATGGTTAAGGTGTTTATCTTATAAACACAAGGTACAGAGTTTGAGTCTCACAAGGGATAATTGGCTAGCTTTAAAAAGGCTCACAAGGGCAGTTAGCTTAGTACTAATCTATGAACATTTTATGCAGGGGGGCGTGTAAGACACCATCTGCTGCCTATATCAACTCCAAGTCTGCATGCCAGAGAAAAAAGGGCTATTTTTCCAGTCACTAAATCTTCAAGTGATCTTTCACAAAGAAAAAGCCTGTAGTATGAGATCATTTCACTTTCTATCTGTGGCACCACCTTTTTTATGTTCTTGTTTTGCAAGCAAATGCATTAGACCATTTACTTTTGAAATCAAATTAAGAAAAATTACATTAGCACAATACTATGGCAAAGGAGTATTAGAGTTAACTTGCCTTATTCAAAATAAATAAACCTGATGTTTAATGTTACTACTTTCAAAAGTAGTGCATACACTTGTCCTGATTTAACCACAGACCATTCTGTAATGTTCAAATGTTAGAGCGGAAGATTAAGGTTATAAGCTGTTATTGACCTGCTTTTTGCAGGTCATGGTTTGATTCCTTTTGGCTACTGCATGACTCTGAGCAAGTATCTTAACCAGCTATTGATCCAGGGTCATGCCAGACAAGTGGAACTTATGTTTGGTAGGCTTATTTGGGCAACATTTTTTTAATTAACTAACAACAATGAATTTGTATTCAACTTCACTGCAATGTGATGGTTTGAGATGTTTAGAAAATGAGTCTAAAGTAGCATTTAACATGCAATGGAGTTACATATCTTTGACACTAGAATTGAAAAATCTGTTCTGTACAAGATAATAAGCTATGTGAAATTACAAATGAATTATTAGCAGATAATGATACACAAGTTCCTTCTGTTTATTTGTTTATTAGAGCTTTTTTTTAAGAGAGATAAGCCATGATTCAAAATAATCACATTTTACATCAGAGTACCTATAAATAATATGGGTCTAAGTGTTGTGGGTATTCAGCCTATTTTTAATTTTTCATGCAGATGAGTTAACTATCATTTGTTTATATTGTTTTTTTTTTTCCTTTTTCAAATGTAACTTGATGAGCCATGGTGGAAGCAGAGTAGATTCAAAGTTAAGAATTCTTTCTTTTACCTCTCTAGTCAGTGAATAAAAACTAATCAACTTTTAAGACTAACCACTAATAACAATCTAAACATTGACCTGCATGTACAACTAGTGACCAAGAAAACCTATCAAAAACTGGGTTAGCACTACAGAACTGAAGCTGACCTTATATATTGCAGTAGGAAATTCACTGAATCTGCACTACTCCTCCAAACTTTCTCATATGCTACATCCACTTTCATTAACCTAAATGCTGTCCAACTCACTATTCCAGAATAAACCAATAAAAATGCCAACATTTTCCTTCTCAAACTCATCAATTTGAATTAATTAGACAATTGAACTGATTTGAATTTTTTAATCTCCTTAAACCCTATAAAATGAAATAAGTTCACCAAATGTTACACTGTTGTGGTACATATCTCACATTATCATCCCTCAGGACATGGCAGTCTCCTGCTCTTGCCCATAGATCCTCTTTTGGTGGTGCCCTTTATTCTACCAAAGTAGCTAAACTCTAAAAATCCCTACCTTTGTTTCTGTGGGAACCCTTAAACCCCAACCAATTGAAAACATGACTAAAATCACATCACCAAATATGTTTTTCACTGCACGTACCCACCTGGATTTTTTTTTACTTCAGTCCTTGAACTTCTCTTCTTCTTCTCCTCTACCTACTCCTATTCCTCACTACTTTCTCAGATTTCTGACTTATTCTGCTTATTTATAATTGTTAAATAGTATATTGTGCTACCACCTAAATTTTACTACAAGCTGAGTATATACAATAGAATTTGTTTTATATCTCATGTGAGTGTTATGTAACTGCATAATCTTGCATATAGTGTACTCTTGTGTTTGCTAGTTATTTTGTAAAATCTTGGAGCTTTTCTCCTAGGGCATCCACTGAAAAGGTATTTTGCCCAGTCAGACTTTCCTCATAAAAAATGCAAAGAATAAATAAAGAAATTAAAATATGCAACCTTTCGCTTAACTGTGCTAAGTCATTTTTTAATTTCTTATATGTTTTTGACAGCTTTAGACCCAGATAACATGTCAGGAATAAAAAAAGTTTGTTAAGATTCAGAAGAGAAAATTTCAAAGGCTTAAAGGACCACTATGGGCAAATCATGAAGAAAACATATATTTTTTATCTTGCAATGAATTACTACACCTCCCAAAGCTGCCTGCAGCAAAATAAGTACTCATTCCTAATTTTATTTTGTTTTTACTCTTTTCTGTCCTCATGGGGGCAGACATGGGGATTCCTTTGGAAAGCTAAATCTGTCCCATAATGCACAGACTGAGAACAAATACCCTATTATTTGTTGTCAGACTAGACTTCCATTCACTTAGAATGGAACACCTGAAAAAAACTGCCAGGTTTGTGAGTCTGCAGCTCATGTGTCATTGACTGGTATGCTTTGAGTTTTACAAATGTTGTTCCTACTGATGTACTACACATTCTCTGAAAGAAACTTGCAAAAGTGTCAACAAATTACTGAGATAAAAAAGACTTTTCACAAGGAGCAGTTTTGCAAGTTTCAGTTCCTGGCCAAGTCACTCCTCCCATCTCCCCTCCTTCAGTGGGCTACAGTCTCACATTTCCAGCTTTACTAGATTTAACTATTTAGTCAGCTTTGCATAACAATAGACATAAAATAAATCACAGCCTGGTGTGCCACTAAATCTGTTCCCTTGTATGTCTCTATGTCTCTTCACTTCTTAATAGCATTTCCCAGGAATAAAAAAAAAAAAAAAAGCAAACGCATGAGTCCAGAGTTTAGGCCAGTCTATCCATTTAAAATGTGCACAGTACAATATTCAACTTATAATGCATTTTGGCTGCTGACATGGTTATCTTTACATAGTTATTCTCTTATAGTATAACCTGAACGTATGATATTTAATGATAAATTTTACAACAGTTCTCAGTTTCTTAACAATGACCTCCAAAGCCTCTGATGTGACCTAGTACTTTTTCTTACTATTGCTTTATCCAGTTTGTCTTGGTTGTATATCTGTAACATGTCTCATCCTCTCAGCAACAGACTCCTGGAGAAAAAGTACAGTTTTGTACCTACCATAAATGTAGATGTTCGAGGATTCCATTGCTGCAGTCCTGACTATTGGGTATAGTCCGCGTCCAGTCGGCGTCAGGGTACTAATGCGCATGACCGACGTCATATCCTCAGTCTTTTCTTGCCCCAGATGTCAGAAGACCCTAAAAAGACAAGTCCCAAAAAACCTGCACCAAAAACATGTACAATATATACAACAATATATACAAAAATATAAGCATGTAAACTCACCTACACAACCACCCCTAAATACACACGGGAAGGAGGGAGGTAAATTGGACAATGGAATCCTCGAACATCTACATTTATGGTAGGTACAAAACTGTACTATGTTCTTCGTCTTCCATTGCTGCAGTCCTGACTATTGAATCCCAAAGCAGAGGTAAGGGAGGCTGGCAAATTATAAAGAAGTAGGAGCTGACAACATGCCTTGCAAAACAGCTGTGGCAAAACCAGCCCTAGACTTAGAGTAGATAGGAAGGTGATAATGCTTAGAGAAAGTATGCACTGAACTCCAAGTAGCTGCTTCCAAAATATCCTTAGTTGCCCCCCCCCTTAGAAATGCTGTTGAAGTGGCAGTAGCCCTAGTAGAATGAGGCCTAATCCCAGCTGGAATCTCCTTGCCATGATGGGAATAACAAAATGCAATGCAAAAGCCAATCCACCTAGAAATAGTTTGTTTTGACACAGGCTTGCCCTGTGAACTCAAAGCAAAAGAAACAAACAACTGCTGAGACTGCCTAAAATCCTTAGTCCTGCTTAAATAATAACGCAATTGCCTGTGTACATCTAAAGTGTGCAAAATCTTTTCCCCTTTATTTTGAGGGTCTGCAAAAACGTAGGCAAATGAATAGTTTGGTTTAAAGCCACACTAGAAACCACCTTAGGCATAAAGAAGGATTAGTACGTAATGATACCCTATCCTTATGGAAAATCAAAAGGGCTCTACTGCCATAAGGGCCTGCAACTCAGACACCCTTCTTGCAGAAGTAATAGCCAACAGAAAAGCAGTCTTCCATGACAAATATTTCAATTCAGCAGTAGTAAGGTTGTAGAGTAAGTTTTTCCAACACAAAATTGAGATCCCAAGCAGGAGTAGGAGCTCTCATGGGGTCTTATATTCTTCGCCTCTAAGAAACTGCTTGAACAAAGGATAAACAAAGGTGGGTCACAATCATAGTGAGCTGAAATTGCTGCAGCATGAATCTTAATGGAAGAGAAGGACAAACCTTTGTCCAATAATTCAGTAAGATATAGAAGAGCCACACTCAAATTAGGCTCAGAAATCTCCAAATTCTTTGCTGTACTCCAAAATAAAAATCTCTTCCATTTTTCTGCGTACACTTTCCTTGTACTAGGTCTTCTAGCTTCCATAATCACATTTAAAACTTGTTGAGGAAGGTGAGACCTGCTGTGTTTCAACACAGAATATGCCAGGCTGTTAGATGAAGAGAGTGAAGCTTGACATTGAGCAGATGACCGTCCTTCTGAGATAACAGATGAGGAATCAGAGGTAAAGGCCATGGAGGCTTCTTTACCAGACTCCGTAGTAGTGGGTACCAGTGTTGCCGAGGCCAATCTGGAGCTATCAAAATCATCCTTGGCCTGTCTTGTCTGACCTTTAACAGTACCTTTGGAAGAAGAGGCAGAGGTGGAAAGGCATACACATGAAGGTTTTTCCAACTGAAAGACAGAGCATCCACTTTCCAGGCTGTGTGATGAAACCCCTTTGTGCAATACTTTGGCAGCTGGTGGTTTAGTGGAGAAGCGAACAGATCTATGTCTGGAGTTCCCCATGACACTGTCAGTTTCTGAAATACATGAAGATCCAGTTTCCACGGGATCCATGATTTGTCTGCTTAACACATCTGCTAAGGAGTTCTGTGCTCCTGGCAGAAACCTTGCCTGAAGAGTTAGTTGCAGGCTTAGCGCAGTGTCCCATAAAATCATTGCTTGCCTGCATAGAGGATAAGAATGTGTTCCCCCTTGCTTGTTGATGTACCACATGACAGTTGTGTTGTCTGTTAGAATCAACACCTGCCCTGGAAGAAGTAACTCCTTGAAAGCCATTAATGCAAACTGGACTGCTAACATCTCTTTCATGTTGATATGTAGATGCTGTAGTCTGGCAGGCTACTTGTCTTGTATCCACTTTCCATTTAGATGAGCTCCCCAAGCAATGTCCGAGGCATCTGTCGTTAAGATCTGACTTGCCTCTGGCCGGGTCACAGAGAGTCCCTTGTTTAGGTGACATTCCTGAGCCCACCACAAGAATTCTTTTTGAAGGCAAGGTATTATTTGAATGACAGTGTCCAAATCCTGGCAGTGCTGTGTCCATACATTTTGAGATACCATTGTAGCTTCCTCATATGCAGTTTGGCATTGGGAAGCACCAGAATACAAGATGCCATGAACCCTAATGCTTGAAGGACTGTCCTTGCAGTCAGCACGGACTGATGAGATAGTTGATGGAAGTAAAGTGACAGACTCTTTTGTTTGTCCGGGGTTAAAAAGGCCATCTGGGCTGCTGTATTCAGTCTCACACCCAGAAAGCACATGTCTTGAGAGGGTACTAGACTGGACTTTATTTCGTTCACAGAATACCCTAGGCATCTTAGCACTGCGATAACATATTCCAGATGCTGTAGAAGATCTTCCTTTTCTTGAGCCAGAATCAGGCAGTCGTCCAAGTAAGGATAGATTTGAATTCCTTGAAGCCTGAAGTAAGCTATCACTGGAGCCAGAACCTTTGTGAATACTCTGGGCGCAGTAGATAAGCCAAAGGGCAATGCAGAGAACTGATAATGAGAATTTCCAGCTCGAAACCGCAGATACTTCCTGCAACTTAGCCTTATAGGCACATGAAGGTAAGCTTCCTTGAGATCTAAAGTTACCATCCAGTGATCTTTGCCCAGCAGAGGTAAAAGCTGTTGTAACGTCAACATCTTGAACTTGGGAATGTCCAAAACGTGTTGAGGAGAGATAAATCCAAAATTGGTCTCCACGTGTTCCCTTCTTTGGTACAAGGAACAGGCGAGAATAAAATCCTAGGCCCCTTTCTGATACAGGGACTGGCTGAATGGCCCCTATGTGAAGTAACTGAGAAACTTGCTTGTGAGCCTCTTTTCTTTGTGGAGGAGGAACGTCTGGCATGCCTTTGAAAGGGGCATTGTATGGAAATAAAATCTGTAACCGTGGTGAATGATATCCAACACCCATTTGTCTTGAGTAATTAAATCCCAATTTTCTTTGAAAAGAGACAGTCTTCCTCCCAAAGGAGCTGCCAAACGTGAATCTGCTGGCAGCTGAAAAGACAGGTCATTGGGTCTGTTTACGAAAGGACTGACCCCTGCCCTCACCAGAAGTCTGAGCAGGTGAACTCCTTGTTCTAGGCCTAAAAGAACCTTGAGCCCTGCCCCTACCACGTCTAGACCTACCCCTAGACTGGGAATCATAAGCAGGATATGTCCACCCCTTAGCAGGCCAATTTCTACTAAACTTTGGTGGCTGCACCTGCAAAAAATCTTTAACAGTTTGCATAGACTTAGCTTTGTCCTCCATTTTCTTTAAAACTGCTTCCACAGGCGATCCAAACAACACATCAGACTGTAAAGGAGCATCCAAAATCCTTGTCTTAACATGCTCAGCTAAATTCTGATCCTTCAACCAGGCATGCCTGCGAAGAACAGAACTGGTAGCAGCCACCCTCGAGGAGGCCTGTACAGCATCAAAACCACATTGCAAAGAATGCTTACCCACTTGTTCAGACACATGAACCAAATCCAGCAACTCTTTACACTCAATACCTTCCGCCAAAGCATCCACCTTAGATTTCAATTGTGAAAGGAGATAATTCTGATATTTTAGCATGTGAAACTGACAATTCAAAGCTCTCATGGCTAGAGTGGAAGAAGTATACACTTTCTTTCCCCACCTATCCAAAGCCCTTGCCTCTTTATCAGTGGGAACAGGATTTTTAACCACAGAAGCCTTTACACCCTTAGGCCCTTGAGAAATAGTTTCTGGGTCCGCCCTAGGACTCTTAAACAAATATTTATGAGCTTGCACCCTATAATACCTATCAGGCTTAACAGGAGCAGGAGGCAAAGAGTCAGGGTTCAGGGAAGCCTCTGCAAAAACATCTTCCACCACATTCAACACAGGAGGAATAGCTAAAGGCCTATGCTAAACAAGAACTCCTAAGCCTTTTCCTGAATCAGAGTAATCCTGGCCTTCCCATTTAAAGTGCTCCCTCATGGAATGCAGAGTCTCTGAAAATGAGAAATCCTCAGGCGGAGAAGCTGTAGGAGTGGAATCATCCACATCAGAATCAGAATAAGTAGGATACTCCTGCATATCTTCCACAGAAGATTCTGAAGCCTCTGAACACTGTTCAAAATTATCAAACTCCGGTTCCACCCTAGGCCCCTTATCAGGCGGCATAGAACCCTAATCATAGCAATTAAATCTTCTGCCATTTTACGCATATGTTTCTTAGGTACAGAACCCGAAATGCTAGGAGAAGCACCCACTGAAGCTGAACTAGGCCTACCTCTCAAAGAAGTTTTGGCAACAGAAGGAGAGGCTCTAACTACCTTGGGAAGAGAGGGAAGAACAGTCACCTGAGAAGCCCCTCAGCCTGGCCTACCTCCTGAGAAGGCACATCCTGTAAGAGTATAGTTTCTGCCTGGGACTCCATGGAAACTCCTGGCAAAACCTCCGCTCCACTGAGCCTTCTAAAGAACCGGCGTCGGGACTGCGGTTCATCAACCCTAGGCTTCACTGTTTTATCCTTGCGCTTCTTGGAGGAACCGGAGCATCCGGCGGCATTTTATAATTGCAACGCTTCCCAAACACTAACCTGGCACAGTCTAACCTCCTCTTAATAGTGCGTTTGTTAAACCTAGCACAAGAGCGGCAACCAACAACGTCGTGCTCAGGCCCTAAACAAGGTATACACAAGGTATGATAATCCCTATGAGGTATCTGTTTCCCACAAGAAATACAGTTATTCACTTTTCTGACATCCGGTAAAATACTGAGGCAAGAAAAACCAAAATGTTTAGCCAACTCTGTTTCGGTCTGAAACGAAATATTTCAGAACGCCAACCTGCACTCGCAAAACTGCTTCTGCATCGGACCATGCGGCAAAAGACTGAGGATATGGCCTCTGGTATTCGGGCCGACTGGACGCGGACTATACCCAATAGTCAGGACTGCAGCAATGGAAGACGAAGAACATCTTCCAAAGCAGATACTTGTATTGAAAGAGTAGCACCAAAACAATGCACTCAAACATAGTATTGACAAACACAGGGGAATGTATATGTCTGAATCAGGCAGTGATGAAATTGCTAAGGACTTCACTGAGCACAATTTTACTCAATCTCTCCATTTCATAATCCATAACATTCGCACCACACTTACAAAGGCACACCTCCACCTTCCACAAACACAGCTACCCACACCCATACAACATACCAGTCAAATTTAAGGCTTTTCCCACCTCTCTGCAAAACACTGCTGTAATGGCTTTGGCAAACAAATGAAAATGATTGATTTGTGTTGGTTCAAGACTCCCATCCATATCTCTCAACAGTACAGATTTTTGCAGAATGTCCAGATTTTTTGTCTGGTTTTCATAAAATTGCAGTTTTCTGTCAAATCACTGGCAAATCATTGAACACTTAAGTCAGAAAGTTGACAGACATTTGATTTTCAGACTTCATATCCTTAAGAAAATTCACTCTAATGCAAAATCTGTTTATCAACTTTCTAAGTTTGTAAGTGCAATATTTATAAATTGTCCCATTTTTGGGCCTTTCTCCCCTATTATTTATGGCCTTGTCCAGATTTATTCTATAATGTTGAGAGTTATACTGCCATCCCTTCCTACTGGAGCCAGTCCACTGCACTTGCATGTGTCCCCTCAGCAGGGCAGCAAGTAGGTATCAGTGCAGATTTGCTTTATAATTCTTTTACACCACACACACACACACACACACACACACACACACACACACACACACACACACACACACACACACACACAGTAAATCTTGTTGTCCATATTATTTATTCTTTTCCTTGATTTCGTTTCTCTTACTTGTAATATTACTTTTACTCATTTTTTCTCCTGCCTCCCACGTCTACCCTAATTATTACTTTTAACAAATACTTTTTCTTACTCTTTCTTCTCTTCCCCTCCTCCTCCTCTTTATCCACTATGTGAACTTTTCCACTCTGAAATTTGCTTTATGGCTAAATAATGAACTGTCACCCTTATAATGTTAGCACATTTCAATGCTACATAATATTGTATTTAGTCTAATAATAGGTTCATAGGTAGTTACTAGGCTGTCGGCCTAAGGGCCTAAGTAAGCCTAGCCAACAAGTTTCCCTGGCTTATGCCACCCAAGAAAGTTATTTTCCTGTGCCACTGTTGAGCAGAGCCAGAGAAGTGATTCCCAGGGTATATTTTCCTATCTCCCATCCACTCAAAGATTTTTCTTGAAAACAGGAACACAACAAATCCACTGGATACACCACACAGAGGAGACCACGATTATGAAGACCTTCTTTATTGTAAGACAGAACACAAGCGCTTTCACGTAGGTATACTACGCTTCTTCAGGTGTAATAAAGCATAAAAATGGACACCCTTATATACAGAAATTTTTGGCGCTCAAAACTCTCTAATTACAAGCCTAATAGAATAATTGTGACAAGCATATTAGGCTGTCTTAAAGAGACAACATTAATAACCACATGCGAAACATATAAAAAAATCATTAAAACTTTAAAATTGGCACAAAAAGATGCAGTGCATAAAATGCGCATATGGCAGCTTGAAAATACTGTGTTGTAACAGAAAAACGGCAACCTTGCGAGGAAACTGACACTGCACACCTAAATCAATGTATAACTGAACTGTTCATGCTCATAATCAAAGTGTGGGCTGAAGCCCAAAATACTTGTTAAACCAAAACGATATCACCAACAAAGATGAACTGTGTATATTGATTCTAGGACAGGAGTCGCTGAGCTAAATTTATACAGAACTTCTAGTTGTAACACATATAATAGGTAAAAAGAGCCAATAGAACAACAGCTCCCAATAAAAATAATATAATATTGTATGTACACAAACAGCATTGCAAAAACAATGTCAGGCTCAAATTCCCATGTAAAAACTGTTCATTAAAGTAATAATACCTGCTGACGGATATAGAGCTAAACAACTAACACTAACAAGTTAGTACAACCTTCTAAACAACAAAACATCAAGAAACGCTGATCTGAACCTCGATTATGAGATATCTAAAACTAAAAACAACATTACCATTCAGAGGTTAAAACTGAAAACCATCATCGCGTTCAGAATCAGCTCGGTGATAATCCTATGTTTTGTAAACAGTGCAAGTATAGGCTGTCGTGACATCAGAGACTGGTCCAACAAAAAAAAACATCCTACCAACAACAGCGACTGCCGGATAAGGCAGCAAAAGCCATACCTACAAGAGGTTCAAGCCTGAAAATAAATGTAATAAAAATTTGGCCAAAGTATAAGAGGCTGTACATACTATCAACAGCTAACAACTACCAGTACCATACTGTCGGACTGCTAAAAGTGACAGCCATCTAACTGTCAGAATCCTAGCAAAATGCTAATAAAGGATTAAAACTGAAACAGTCAAAACAGGGGCTCTGACTACTAGAGAGCCCAACTGAGAATAAAAACCAAAAAGGTTTAACCGAGACATGTTAAAGGAATTATTCCGATAAAAAAAGAGTACCAGGCAGAGAAGCAAAAAGTAACATAGTGAATCAAAAGCCAACGGAAAAACTCTAAAGATATGCACTAGAGTTTAAGCCAGCTATATGATGACAAAGAAACAAAAACATTGCCCATTAGTTTACAATGCACACATATCAAGCCACGATGTGCAAAAAAGCACAGTGCTGCAAGACACAAAAATGAAGAGTATGAGAAAGATGTACAAACTCTTTTTAACTCCAAAACATGAATAAGTAAAAACCAATGTAACACTCATAAACTACAATGCAGCATGATTACAGGGGAATGCACTTCAGGTGCTGTATAAAACTATTAGAAATAACCTGCCAGTTAAGCTCTCAAACCACTTTTATAACTTGACATAACCCACATCCAAGATGATCAGCAGAACAATATATGAACTTGGAAGCTGAGTTCTATTAAAGTGTGAGACAAATGAATCATAATCCCTTGGCTAAAAAAGATGAACCTGTGACTAAGTATGGAAAACACCCGTATAATAAATACTGGATCAGGGTGCACTGAACAAAAGACCAAACACAGTTCAAAACAGAACTCTAAAAAATGAAGCTTTTACTTTCTCTGATTGAGAACAGGTTTAACTGAAACATATTGGTTAATGCCTGGATGCAAATGTGCTTTCAGAGTAAAAATCCACTTAAGCTCCCTAAGGGCTAACTGATTCATATTGTCCCTTCCCTAAGGTTCACAGCCATCAATTCCAAAACCATGAACTTGAAACTGTGTGTGTTAAACTCCAAAACATGTTTGGCCAGCGCGCTACTGTTACCCTTTTGATATCATAACAATGGTTATAGATCCTGTCACGAAGTCTTTTTTTTTAGAGCCCCATACATAAAAAGCTTGACAGGAGTCACATAAAGCCAAATAAACCAAGTTAGTGCTATTGCAGTCACTCTGGAACCTAGGCTTAAACAAAAAGAACCATCAGGATGTCTAAAGCTGCGGTCCTCTGAATATGTTTGGTACATATGACAGTGGCCAGGAGGAAAAGTCCTCCTGATGACTGACAAGAGAAGAAAGGATTACAAATACTACTTCCAAACACAAAATCTGTTTCAAGTTGTTACATGTCTTGTAAGTAAAGGTCGGTGAGTACCTACAATATTTCTAGTGAAAGGATCTTACTAATAATTCTGTTGTGAACTGCTACGTCACTAGTGTATCTAGTGACATAGGCAAGTCTTTTGGAGCACATAAATTGCAAAAGTAATAGAGAAGGGTGCCCTTCCCCCTAGTGCTATTCTCTCTTGCCAAATAGTTTCTTGAAGACCTCCTGCTTACAATCTTGTATAAGTTTTGGGGATATCCTCTTTCCTCAAACAAGCCTTCAAGTGTATTGATCTCAGAGGCCAAATCAACACTATCATTACAGATCCTACATATTCTATACATTTTGAAAGTAAACCTGGGATGCAATTTCTCCAGGTGGACTTCCTATATAATGAGGTGACAATCTTATTGCCACTAAAATGTAACAAAATTTTTCTTGAAAAGTGCTAATGAGGAACTTTGCTTGACATAGATGGGTAGCTTATTTCAGAGAATGGGAAGTCTCTGGGACAGGAATCTATCTCTCCAGCATGTCCTGTTTATTGTGGTGACAAGGTTTAGGTCCCTAGAGCGTGTAGCTCAGAGGGATTGGGATTTCTTTAGGTGTAGCATGTCCAACAGCTCTGGGTTTGACATAGCTTTATATGTTAGGCAGAAATCACCTCAGAGTAGGCAATATGCTACGGAGTAAAGCTGGAATTTTTTTAGATGGTCAGTGTAGGGCATCTGTTTGAGGCCAGTAATCCTCTTTGTGAGGTACTTCTGTGGCCTTTCCAGCTGCTGCAAATGTCTTGTGAGGTACATTCCAAAAGGGGCGTTGTACTCTATAATGGGTCTAATGAGTGTCAAGTAAAGGGGAACAATGACCTCTTTTTTTCCTGGATGAGAACCCTTTTGTGATGAGGTGTGCCACGTAGAAGGACATCCTGACTACTGTAGCAATGTGATTATCAAAGGAGAGACTACTGTCCACCTGGGTCCCAAGGTCTCATCACACATTCAGTGTTAAGTAGACTACCATCTATGTGGTAACTTGGTTCCACTTCATATCATTGAAATTTCATTTCATCGAAATTCAAATCATTGAGACCAAATCGTCGAAAACTCATATCATCGAATCTCAAATCATTGAAAACTATAAAGCAACTAGAAATAACATCCCAGACACTGTTTACTACATTTATGCAGGGGGGCAAGCCCCCCAGCACCCCACACCCCATAATTAAATATACCAACTCCAAGGTCGCACTACAGTGGGGTTTTCCACCACTGTAGTACGACCTTGGAGTTGGTATATTTAATTACAGGGGATGTAGGGTGCTCCCACATGGGGGGTGCAGGGGTCTTGCCCCCCTGCATAAACGTAGTAAAAACTTTGTGGAATGTTATTTCTAGTTGCTTTATAGTTTTCAATGATTTGAGATTTGATGATATGAGTTTTCGACAAAATGAGTTTTTGACAATTTGGTCTCGATTTGAATTTGGATGAATTGAAATTTCATTGATATGAAGTGGAACCGGTAGCTCACGGGTACAGAGTTTTTACCAAAGGGGATGACAATGCACTTTTTGGCATCGAGCTTGAGGCCATGGCTCTAACACCAGGCATCTGTCTCAGTGAGGCCCTTCTGTAGGATGTCCACATCATTTGGGGAATCGACTATGGGTCCTAGTTTGCAGTCATCTGCGAACTTCGTTAGCCAGAGGCCTTCTGTGTTAGCTTGTACTAAAGAGAAGTACATACCAAACAGGAGAGGTCCCAGGACTGAACCCTGTGGTACTCCACTTGTCACTGGTTTGATGTCAGATTTGGAGTCTGCAACTTTTACAGTGTGGGTTCTGTCAGTGAGTCAGTTGGCAACTCATCTTGTGACATATGGATTTATACCTAGTTTAGTGAGTTTAGCTATAATTCCAGAATGGGGGATGATGTAAAAAGCCTTGGTGAGATCAAGATAGGCTGTGTGAACCACCTTAGCCTCATCGACTGCCTCAGAGAAGTCGATTAGGTTCAGGATGCATGTCTTTCACAAACCTGAACTGGGTGGGGTCCAGAGTTTGGAGGTTACCGATGTCTTTGTTTATGAGTTCCATGATGATATGTTCCATGACCTTGCAGACCAAGCTCATCAGGCTAATAGGACGATAGTTCCTGGGATCAGTGGTAGCTCCCCCTTTGTGGAGTGGGTTAACTGTTGCTCTGCACCATTCAGTGGTCACAAAGCCTGATGTGAGGCTATGATTGAACATGGTGCTTAGGTGGGAAGCAAGTTCGTTCTGAAGTTCATGTAAAATGCAGCCTGGAATGTTGTCCAGTCCCATGGAAGCTGTGTTTTTGGCTTTAGAGAGTGCAGCTTTTACCTGTGTAGTTGTGATTACAGGGACTATGCATTCTTCCTGTATAGATATGGGCACTTTAGAGTGTGAGAGGGTGGTAAAGATAGCATTGAACCTATCTGCCAGAATGTTGGCAATATCAGTTGGTTCTGTAATTTTCATGCCGTTGTGCTGTAACTCAGAGCAGATCTGGGTGTTGCCGTTGAGATTACTGACATAGCTATAGAATGCTTTGTGGTTGTCCTTAGAATCAGTGGCGATTTTATTTTCATAGCTAGCTTTGGAGGCTCTTATAAGGGATCTCAGCATCTTACTGAGGCTGATCAGGGAGCTCCACCACTCATGGGATTTTACTCTCTTTTGAAACAGTTTCTTCCTTCTGTTGTACAGTTTGTTTATGGCAGGGGGCCACCAGATTGGCTTCCTTATTTTGGAGGATAGCTTCTTGGTTCTGTTTGGGATAGCACGATCCATGCACTCATGTAAGTGCTTATAGAGTGCATTTGTGTAGGATTCAGCAGTTGTAACTGTATTGTCCATCTGCATGGGTGTCATGAAGTTCACCATTTCTGTCTTACGAAGCATGAAGTTGGCTATGCAGAAATGTTTTACTATGGTTTCCTTAATAGGGGTGGGCGGTGGGGGTAGGATGTGGTTATCTAGGGTAATTAGCTTATGGTTGGATATGACCAACAAGGAGTTGACTTCGGGTGTGGAACACCGGTCATTTATGTTGGTAATGACTAGGTCTAGGATACTGTTGCCCTTGGTGAGGGTGTGGATAGGTTGATCCAGGGCACTGGAGTTTATGAATTCCAGATAGCACTGAGCGAAGGAGTTGGTACATGAGTAGTTTTCACAGTTAATGGTAGGGTAGTTGAAATCGCCCATTATCAGGGTGTTTGAACCCTAATATTTTCCAGTATATCAAGAAAAGAGGAGTGGGAATGCTGGGGCATGATGGGGGATCTGTAGCAAGCTACAATTTGGATTGCAGTTTTGCCCAGAGTTAGTTGCACTTGGATAACCTCGGATGCATTATGCTGAGCAACTAGCCTGGAGGTGTGGATATCCTTAATGAATATGGGCACACCTCCGCCTTTGATGTTCCGGTCCAGGTTATGTGGCCGAAAAGTGTGCTATGAGTTATAGCCTGGTAGTGCAGGGGTGCTCTTTGGAGCCTTGAACTCTGTCTCAGTCACTGCACAGGTATCGATGTTCTCCATTTTAAGGAGTCCCTTGATTGAGTGCATTTTGAGATTTAGACTTCTAGCATTGAGTAGCATTACCCTCAGTTTTTGCTTGGCTGTTCCTGTTACATTTGAAACTTGTCTAAAAAAGGCTCTATAGGGGTGGCAAGAGCCTTAGCCAGTATCCGGAATCCCATGGGCGACAGGTGCAGGCCATCTCTGGCAAAGCATCATGGTCTGTCAACCATGTCGTCCCAGGCAGACAGATACTGGATCCGCTTAGAATGACACCAGAAGCTTAGCCAATTGTTGAAGTCAATCATTTTGTCCTTGTACTGTGGTATCATTCTGGGCGATGGCAGAATGCTACTCAGGGCTAGGGTCATACCTCCATGGGCTACAAGATCAGAGAGCTCTTCCATGTCTCTTTTCATGTAGTCCAGGGAGGCATGTCTCAGGTCATTCACACCAACATGGACAATGACAGAGTCATATTTGTACTTGTTGTGGAGTGACCTGAGTGCATGCGTTATGTGGCAGATCCTGGTACCCGACAGGCAGCTGACAGTAAGCTTCTCCTTGTTTAGCCTGGTGAGTGGGACATCAGTGTGCCTGACTATAGATTCACCTATGACTAGTGGGTTGGTACGTTGTTTTGCCTAATATATTATATATGTTATATATATGTTTGCCCATAATATCTGAATAAGTGAGTGGGATTTTCATGACAGCATCAAGGAAACATTTTCCTTCCTTCTGTGTTTTTTTTTTCTTAAGTTTTGGATTTTTCTTGGTATATTGATCGATTTTCTTAGTATATTTTATTTTTTATGTATTTTCCATTTGTTTACCAGGTTGGTCCAACTGGACACGAGATGATCTTTTTCAGCACAGGCTGGGGAAGAAAAGCTCCAGGTACATAGTAAACAATTATAAAAAATAATAAAAATAAATTATACAAACATAGCTATTTTGTACAAAGAGCATAGAAAATATAAAATGAGTAAAATCAGAGTTTTACAATTGATGCAGTATACACAGTGGTTAGAATATTGAGAAACAATTAAACAAGATAATATACAACAAATATACAACTGCATGAACATAAATTCAAAAAGAAGTTTCCATAGACAACCAGGGTCATAAACTAGAAAGCATAACTATATTGACATGATCTATATTGCATTTACTTGTTTTAATGATGGTATGTGTGTATTATTGTACATGTCATATGTGTACAAATATTTGTATTAATCTATGTATTTACAGTATATTGACAAAGTACTGGGTCACATCAGAGGCTTGGGAGGTCATTGTTAAGAAACTGAGAAGTGTTGTAAAGCTTGGCATTGAATACCATAAGTTCAGGTTATGTTATAAGAGAATAACTATGTAAATATAACCATGTCAGCAGCCAGAACGCATTATAAACTGAATGTTTTACTGTGCACATTAAGAAATGGATAGATTGGCCCAAACTCTGGACTCAAAAGACAAACCCACCACCTTAGAAAACAATAAAGGAAAAAAACTAAGGGTAATGCTGCTCAACGCCAGAAGTCTAAATCTCAAGATGCAGGCTCTCGAAGCACTCCTCAGTATGGAGAGCATCGATGTCTGTGCAGTAAAAGAAACCTGGTTCAAGGCTCCTGAGAGCACCCCAGCCCTACTAGGTTATACCTCGTATCATGCATTTCGGCCCCAAAACCTGGGCTGGACCACAAAAGGAGGGGGGGTGTCCATATTCATTAAAGACACCCACACCTCCAGGTTAGTGGCAACGCACGAAGCATCGGAGACCATCCATGTGCAACTAACCATAGGCAAAACTGCTGTACAACTTCTAGCATGCTACAGACCACCCTCAAAATCTCAGGAACTCCATTCAGCCTTCCTGAAGACACTGGAGGATATGAATGTCTCACCAAATACCATCATATTGGGAGACTTCAACTACCCAAACATAGACTGGGTGCATTACTCAAGCCCCAACACCCTAGCCCAAAGGTTCCTGGAATTCATCAACTCAAATGCGATGGAACAGCTAGTCACCTCCCCCACAAGGGGAAATAATATACTTGACCTGATCATCACAAACATGGGGACAAAATGCTCAACACCGGAAGTATACCCCTCACTAGTGAGATCAGACCATAAACTAATAACCCTAGATATTCATATCCCACCTCCACCCCCAACACAAAAGACCACAGTGAGAAACTTCTCAAAAGCCGACTTTACACTCCTTAGGACTGAAACGGTATCCTTCAAGCCCCCTGGGCCAGTGGAAACCACATCCCACACTGCTGAATCCTTCACAAATGCTTTCTACGGGCATCTCTAAGAATGCATGGATCATGCAATCCCAAATAAAACCAAGACCCTTTCCACCAAAGGCAGGCATCCTATCTGGTGGACCCCAGCCATAAACACACTTTATAACAAGAGAAGGAAGCTACTGCAAGACAGAGCAAAATCCCATAAAGGGAAGGCATCCCTGATCAGCACTAGCAAAAAACTACGTTCACTAATAAAATCATCAAAGGCCAACTTTGAGAGAAAAATCGCTAAGGACACTAAAGATAATCACAAGGCCTTCTTCAGTTATGTTAGAAACCTGGGTGGAAACCCTCAGATATGCGCAGAGTTAGTTCATAATGGCAAAAAATATACTGAACCCACAGATATTGCCAACATACTGGCATACAGGTTCAGTGCAAATTTCTCCCCTCCCTCTCCCCCAAAAGACAAAATAAATATCTCAGCTGAATGCAACCTCCCTGAAATCTCAGATGTCCAGGTGAGAGCTGCCCACAGCAAAGTTAAAAATACAGCATCCATGGGACCTGACGGTGTCCCGGGTTGCGTGCTACGTGAACTCCTAGAGGAGCTAAACCCGCACATAAGAACGCTGTTTAATCTTAGCCTTGCTACAGGATACGTCCCTGAACACTGGCGTACAGCTACAGTGGTCCCACTCCACAAAGGTGGCACATCTACAGACCCTGGAAACTACCGCCCCATAAGCTTGACCAGCCTGGTCTGCAAAGCTATGGAAAGGATCATTATGGAACTCATAAACAAAGACATCGGGTACCTACAGATAATTGACCCTACCCAGTTCGGCTTTGTAAAAGGCAGATCCTGTCTTTTAAACCTGGTGGACTTTTTTGAAACAGTCACTAGAGCCATCGATAAAGGCAAAGCAGTTCATACAGCCTACCTGGATCTGGCAAAAGCCTTCGATACAATACCCCACTCAGGCATCATAGACAAGCTCAACAGCTTAAATGTAAACCCGTTTGTCACAAGATGGGTTGCAAACTGGACAGAACCCACAAAGTCAGAATAGAAGGAGCTATGTCAGACTCTAAGCCAGTCACAAGTGGAGACCCACAGGGCTCTGTCTTGGGACTCCTCTTGTTCGGCATTTATTTCTCAGATGTGCAGGCAAACATAGGGGGGGTTGTGGCTGACAAAGTTCGCAGATGACTGCAAACTAGGCGCCATAGTCGACACACCAGCTGACACATGCACCCTCCAGAAGGGCCTCACAGAAACAGACGACTGGTGCCAGAGTCATGGTCTTAAACTAAATGCCAAAAAATGTATAGTCATCCCCTTTGGAAAAAACAAAGTACCCACAAATTACCACATAAGTGGTAATCCACTAAGTACGGAAAAAGTAATCAGAGACCTGGGGACCCAAGTTGACAGTGACCTCTCATTTGACACCCACGTCACCAAAGTGGTTAGAAAGACCTTCTACCTTGCCCACCTTATCATGAAGGGATTCACATCCAGATCAAAGGATGTCATTGTACCCTTATATTCCTCCCTTATCAGGCCTATGATTGAGTACAATGCCCCATTTGGTATGTACCTCACCCGGCACTTGCAGCAGCTGGAGTGACCCCAAAAGTACCTTACCAAGAGGATCAAGGGTCTCCAGCATATGTCATATGCTGCCAGACTGAAAAAGCTCCAGCTCTATTCAGTAGCATACCGCCTGCTCAGAGGTGATCTGTGCCTTACGTACAAGGCCATGTCCAATTCAGAATTAATGGACATGCTCCGCCTCAAAAAATCCAAATCCATCAGAGCCATGAGAGCTAAAGATCTAAACCTCAGCACAAATATGAATAGGACATGCTGGAGGGACAGATTCATAACCCAGAGGCTTCCCGCACTCTGGAACAGGATACCTGTCCATGTTAGGCAGAGCCCCTCACTGACTCTCTTCAAGAGAAATTTGGATGAATGGATGGGTGATCGTAGGCTTACCCCAGGGGTCATCTCTGTGTCATTGCTAGATAGAGGCACAGTAAACTAAACTTCATTTAAATTGTACACTTTTATATCATTACATGGGGTGGCAAAAGCCGCATACACTTTGGCTAGGCTTATAAATGCCCTAGGGCAGATAGCCTAGTACTATACTATGAAACTATGAAACTATGATGTGTGTGCTTTTTTTTCCTATTCCTGGGGAAATGCTATTCAGAAGTGAAGAGACATTTAAGGGAACAGTTTTAGTGGCACACCAGGCTGTGATTTTTTTGATGACTATTGTCATGCAAAGTTGACTAAATAGCTGAATCTAGTAAAGCTGGAAATGTGAGACTGTAGCCCACTGAAGGAGGGGAGATGGGAGGAGTAACTTGGCAAGGAACTGAAACTTTCAAAACTGCTCCTTGTGAAAAGTCTTTTTTATCTCAGTAATTTGTTGACACTTTTGCAAGTTTCTTTTAGAGAATGCGTGGTACATCAGTAGGAACAACATTTGTAAAACTCAGCACATACCAGTCAATGACACATGAGCTGCAGACTCTCAAACTTGGCATTTTTTTTCAGGTGGTCCATTCTAAGTCAATGGAAGTCTAGCCTGACAACAAATGGTAGGGCTATTTGTTCTCACACTCTGTACATTGAGACAGATTTAGCTTTCCAAAGGAATCACAATGTCTGCCCCCATGAGGGCAGACAAGAAAAAAAAAATTAGGAAAGAGCACTTATTTTGCTGCAGGCAGCTTTACGAAGTGCAGTAAACCATGGCAAGATAAAAATATATGTTTTTTCATTGTTTGCCCGTAGTGGTAAAAAAGAGGTGTGGATGACTGAGCTTATATGTCAGACATTACTCATTATGTACTAGATTTTAAGAGTTTGTAAACAGACCATTGAGTAATTGTCCTGCAAACAGTATTAAGTGGCTAGTCAGAGGTTTTAGACAAGTTTGCATTCACTTCCTCATTTAATGACCTAACCTTAGTATCTCTGTGAATGTTGTTGATAAAGGAAAGTGGATGTAACCTAATACTATATCCTATCTTAAAACCATGTTGCTCTTCACCAAGCAGCACAGGTGTTAGCTATGATGCTCCTGTCTCTAACAAAATCTCATCTAGAAGTGAAAAGTAGTAAAAAAGGTCAACATGAAACCACCTTAGATTTAGGACTAGGTTTTAGAAGGGATGTACAGTCTTCAGAAGTTAATAAAAGATTATACTAAAAGGTGGTGCTAATGTGCATTAGTGGAAATGCACTGAATGTCAGTCTAGAAAATATAGAAAAGGCTATATGAGAGGGTCTATATTAGAACATTGAAGCTTCAAAACTTCAAATGTTCTAATACCGACCCCTATTCAGCGAAAGCTGAAAATATCGAAGCAACAGAAAACCAAATTTTTTCCTAGGGAAAGAATTCGGTTGTCCGTGTCTGTTGCTTTAGTATTTTCAGCACTGTGGTGGAAAGTTACGGGTCAGGTTCAGGTAAGTGTGCGATTGAGTGCGGGTTAGGTTAGTTAGGGTTAGGGTGTGGGTTAAGTATGTGTGCAATTCTGTGGACTTGGGGGTCAGGACGGGTTAGGTGAGTTAGGGTTAGGGCGTGGGTTAGGTATATGTACGAGTGTGTAGACATGAGGGTTAGGGTGTGTTAGGTGAGTTAGGGTTAGTGCACAGGTCAGGTAAGTGTGCGGTTGTGTGGACATGAGGGTTAGGGCAGGGTAAGTGAGTTAGGGTTAGGGCGTGGGTGAGGTGAGTGTGCGATAGTGACAGACCTTAGGGTTAGGGTTTGGGTCAAGGTAAGTGGATAGTTAGTGGTGTGTGTATATTTTACTGAAGGGTTAGGTATAAGATTTTAGGTGTATGTGTGTGGATTGCTGTTTGTTTGGTGTGCTTGTGTTGTGTGTATGTGTTTTAGAACAGGGAAAAAGCTGTTCTGTATGTTCGATGTTTTCAGCTTTCACTGAATAGCGGTCGATATTAGAACATCCAAAGTTTTGTAACTTCGATGTTCTAATATAGACCATATGGGGCACCCTGTCCAAAATTCAAGATTTTCTCAATAATTTTTTAATGGTAGCAAGAGACTTCCAAAAGTGAACCTCTATGAAAAAGCCAAATATTGTTTATATTGATTTATTAGGTTCTAGAGTATGAAAGAACAGTGACTTGGGTGGCGGTGTCATAAAGGCATCCTCTGCTCACTGTACTTCAGTACTCATTCTGGTTCAGAAACATACTCATGACAGATGGATAGGACAATGAATTTAATAGTAGCCATTTTGGCCAGGTTACTTTTTTCTTTGCAAAATTAAGCCGCAGTGGTGCAGCAGTAGCATTGTTGCCTCACAGCAAGAAGTTCACCTGTTCGATTCTTGGCTGGAGCGCCTTCTGTGTGGAGTCTGCATGTTCTCCCTGTGGTCGAGTGGCATTCGAAAGACATGCGTAGAATGGGTGTGCCTTCATTGAAGGTTGGCATCGAGCTGGCACCTCGGCACCCGTAAAAAAATCTACTGCCAATCATTAGTGGATCGGAGTTCCACTGTGGCGACCCCTAACCGGGAAAAGCCGAAAGAAGAAGAACAACTTTTTTCTTTACAAAAATATCCAGTGCTACCTAGGAAGGTACCTGTTTTAGCTTCAGAGAAAAAAAAGATTTAATTTCTTTAGACAAACTTTAAACACTAATTCTTATACTGCAATAATGTTTAAAGTCAGATTACAAACCATTACATTTGCATTTTGGTCAGATAGACTGATTAATATGTGTTGTTGTGCTGTTATAGTTCGTTGGTGATCCATGGAGGTGGCTTTTCTTGAAATCTTTATGACTTGCAGTTTTAGTAAATATCATGTAGGGGGAACAGAATATTACAAGTTTTGCAAGGCAGTTTCACTGCGTGACTGGCTGCAAAAGACAATTTTTTTTATCCCTGTAAATTACCCATCCACATTTAGCAGTCACACGCTAAAAAAAAAAACAAAAAAAAGATTATACTTTTCATGTAAATAAATTTAGCTGAGAATGTAGCATTAGCTGTGTAGTGACCATGAAAAGCTTTTGATTTAATTCAGTCTGTGTTTTTGTGTTGGAGGGTGAGGAATTGTATTTATCAGCACATTTTGTACAAATCCACTCCAGTGTAGAATGACATCTTGTGGTTGAATGAATGCACCTGGTTAACAAATGATATATATATTTTAAAGCACAGTGGACAAAGTTATTACTTAAAAAAGTGAAAACAAACACAAAAACTGAATTAAAAAAAAAAGTAGCAGACTAGTCTCCCAGACAGTCTCCAACAGTATTCCCAGAATGTTCAAAGGAAGCAGTGGAACAACAAAATCCTTTTATTAAGCGATAAAAACATTGATAAAATAACTGGTAAGCGCTTCCATTTAATAAGGTATTAAACTTCATCAGACACCATGTTATTTACATCACTTCCTTATATACTCAAATTGTTCAAATTTATTGGATGAAAAAAATGCAAATCAATCAATAAACCCACCACCATAGCTTGCCTAAAACTTTATTACTTAAAGAAGAGTACAGTCAGCCAGATTGGTGCAGAGTGACATGCTCCTCTGAGTCTGAAATGATTGGGGTGCACCATACAGCACTGCTGCAGTGCAAGTGTAAGAACATTCTAGAAATAGCCTTGTTTAGTACCCTGGGAGTAGTCAGAATAATAATAGCTGTTCTTAGCCTTAATTAGTACCTTAACAGAGCTTGACAATCTTGCTAGTTAGGTTTTCATAGTTATTTACTGCATTTTTTATTATCTGCACTTAAAAGTACATTTTAGTCGAAATTAGTCTAATTCAAGTCGAAAAGTGTTTGTTTGCTGTTTAATTTAATTGTTTGGCTGCCCACTAAAGTGTGCTAGCCTGTACTACTGACTTATTACCTTTTCTGCATTTCTGTGTGTTTCTATTTAAAAACAAAAAAACAAAAAATATTCCTTGTTTTCCTGCCTCTCCTAAACTAGTTAGACCAGTTTACAGGCCTTGCTGTATCCTGGGCTGTGTTGTAGTTCCTGTGTTGTCCATTGCCTTACTTGGATAGAAGGAAGTTTCTTAGCTCACCAGTGGGAGTGGGGAGCCTTGAATAGCCTACCTGTCCTTGAGGGAAGTGACCTCAGCACAAGAAGCTGTAGTAATTGGTCATTTTGGACCATTTCTAGCTCTTTTGAAGTCCCCTGGTTAAAATCTGCCTCTGGCATTTTTTTGAAGCCATATTGCTCAGACACAGCTCCACATGGTCCTGTTGAGTCTTCCTGGCTACAGAGAACTGAAAAAAGCGACTGCTTTCCTGATTAAGTATCCTGCTGTTTTTTATATTTGTTTTACCTTCTACTGCTTGCCTAGAGCAAGCTTTAACTGTTTTCATAGTTATTTACTGCATTTTTTATTATCTGCACTTAAAAGTATATTTTAGTCGAAATTAGTATAATTCAAGTCAAAAAGTGTTTGTTTGCTGTTTAATTTAATTGTTTGGCTGCCTACTAAAGTGTGCTAGCCTGTACTACTGGCTTATTGCCTTTTCTGCATTTCTGTGTGTTTCTATTTAAAAACAAAAAAAACAAAAAATATTCCTTGTTTTCCTGCCTCTCCTAAACTAGTTAGACCAGTTTACAGGCCTTGCTGTATCCTGGGCTGTGTTATAGTTCCTGTGTTGTCCATTGCCTTACTTGGATAGAAGGAAGTTTCTTAGCTCACCAGTGGGAGTGGGGAGCCTTGAATAGCCTACCTGTCCTTGAGGGAAGTGACCTCAGCACAAGAAGCTGTAGTAATTGTCATTTTGGACCATTTCTAGCTCTTTTGAAGTTCCCTGGTTAAAATCTGCCTCTGGCATTTTTTTGAAGCCATATTGCTCAGACACAGCTCCACGTGGTCCTGTTGAGTCTTCCTGGCTACAGAGATCTGAAAAAAAGCGACTGCTTTCCTGATTAAGTATCCTGCTGTTTTTTATATTTGTTTTACCTTCTACTGCTTACCTAGAGCAAGCTTTAACTGTTTTCATAGTTATTTACTGCATTTTTTATTATCTGCTCTTAAAAGTACATTTTAGTCGAAATTAGTCTAATTCAAGTCGAAAAGTGTTTGTTTGCTGTTTAATTTAATTGTTTGGCTGCCCACTAAAGTGTGCTAGCCTGTACTACTGACTTATTGCCTTTTCTGCATTTAGCGGAGTTGCCACTAGAGCACCATTGGGCAGCGCCGGTTAAACAAGGTTAAACTATTTCTGGCTCCGTAAAGTCTGCTCTTCATTTTTTCCCTTAGAACTGCTCTACTTGTAATCTAAGCAGTCTATTCTCTATCTGTAAAGCTCAGCACTTGTTCCTAAAGCATTTTTAGTCAGGTAAAGCACTTCTATATTATACAAAGTACTTCACTAGATTAAAACCCCCTTGAGTACCCACTTCCCTATAGGTCCTTTCTGACTCAGTTACACAGCAAACTTTTTCATTTCTTCTAGCATGTCAAAGGGTCAGTTGCTAGCATCCTCTCTTGCTCAGCTGGTGAATCAGGGAATATTGAGGCAATGTTACAATTGCCTCATGTACACAGACAACCCTCTCCTCCTCCCACAAAACACAAATACATGCGAGAGATGCAACTATATAGCCAAACTGGAGGCTGAGCTCTCTCAACTCAGGACTGGCAAAACCAGACAGGAGGAGAAGGTAACCACACACACCATAAACCCAGTCTCACATAGAACTATCACAACTACAAATCAAACACATAAACACACAAAGACAAACTCGGAGGCACTGATCAAAAATCTACCAAAACAGCAGAGGCCTCCAAAGCAGACACCCAAACAACTGCCACCTCATGACATAACACAAGCAACACATAGATCACAAAGTCAGTGTGCAAATCAGTCACAGCCCTTAAGGCCAAACACAATGCCAGACACACTTGTCATAGGTGACTCCATAGTCAGACACACTGACGTCCCACTCACCAGACTGAACAAAGAGAGGGTCACAGTAAGCTACCTGTCAGGCGCTAGAATCCGCCACATAACACAAGCACTCAGGTCACTCCACAGCAAGTACAAGTATGACTCAGTCATTGCCTATGCCGGTGTGAATGACCTGAGACGTACCTCCCTGGACTACATGAAAAGAGACATAAAGGAGCTCTCAGATTATGTAGCCCAGGCTGGTATGACCCTGACCCTGGGCAACATCCTACCTTCACCAAGAATGATGCCACAACACAGAGACAAAATGATCAGTTTTAATAATTGGCTTAATTTCTGGTGTCATTCTAAGGGGATCCAATGTCTGTCTGCCTGGAATGACATGCTTGACAAGCCATGCTGCTTCGCAAGGGACGGCTTGCACCTGTCACCCCTGGGTTTCTGGATATTGGCAAAGGCTCTTGCTACCCCCATAGTGCCTTTTTTAGACAAGGCTCAAATTCTAAACCCACTGCCCTAGAAAACAATAATGGAAAAAAACTAAGGGTAATGCTGTTCAATGCCAGAAGTCTAAATCTCAAGATGCACGCCCTCGAAGCCCTCCTCAGTATGGATAACATCGATGTCTGTGCTGTGACTGAAACCTGGTTCAAGGCTCCTGAGAGTACCCCGGCACTATCAGGTTTTACCTCATATCATGCGTTCCGGCCCCAAAACCCGGACCGTACCACAAAAGGAGGGGGTGTATCCATATTCATCAAGGATACCCACACCTCCAGGCTGGTGGCAACTCACGAAGCATCAGAGACCATTCAGGTGCAATTAACCATAGGCAAAACTACTCTACAGTTTGTAGCATGTTACAGGCCACCCTATCAAACTCAGGAACCCCACACAGCCTTCCTGAAGACACTGGAAAGTATAAATGTCTCTCCAAACACCATCATATTGGGTGACTTCAACTACCCAAACATAGACTGGGAACATTACTCAAGCCCCAATACCCTAGCCCAAAGGTTCCTGGAGTTCATAAACTCAGATGCTATGGAACAACTTGTCACCATTCCCACAAGAGGTGAAAATATACTAGACCTGATCATCACAAACATGGGGACAAAATGCTCCACACCGGAAGTATATCCCTCATTGGTGAGATCAGACCATAAACTAATCTCACTGGAGATCCACATCCCGCCCCCACCCCCAACAGAAAAGACCACAGTGAAGAACTTCTCAAAAGCCAACTTCACACTTCTTAAGACTGGTGTGGTATCCTTCAAGGCCCCTGAGCCATTGGAAACCACAACCCACGCTGCTGAATCCCTTACAAATGCTTTCTACGAGGACCTCCAGGATTGCATGGATCAAGCAATCCCAAATAAAATCAAGACCCTTTCCACCAAAGGCAAGCGCCCGATCTGGTAGACCCCAGCCATAAACAAACTTTACAACAAGAGGAGAAAGCTACTACAAGATAGAGCAAAATCCCTAAAAGGGAAGACATCTCTGATCAATACTAGTAAAAAACTACGATCACTCATAAAATCATCCAAGGCCAACTTTGAGAGAAAAATCACCAAGGACT
The DNA here is from genome assembly GCF_019279795.1 of Protopterus annectens. Lineage (NCBI taxonomy): Eukaryota > Metazoa > Chordata > Ceratodontiformes > Protopteridae > Protopterus > Protopterus annectens. The sequence goes on from NC_056745.1 coordinate 1,279,710,941, forward strand.
CAAAAGACAATCATAAGGCCTTCTTTAGCTATGTTAGAAATCTGGGTGGAAACTCCCAGATATGCTCAGAATTAGTCCAAAATGATACAAAAATCACAAAACCCACAGACATTGCAAACATACTGGCAGACAGGTTCAGTGAAAATTTCTCCCCTCCCTCCCCCCCAAAAGGAGAAATATCTATCCCAGCAGAGTGTAGCCTCCCAATCATCTCAAATGCCCAGGTGAGAGCTGCTCTCTCTAAAGCTAAAAACACAGCATCAATGGGACCGGATGGTGTCCCCGGCTGTGTGCTACATGAACTCAATCAGGAACTAAACCCACACATAAGGCTGCTGTTTAATCTTAGCCTTACCACAGGATAAGTACCCAAAGAGTGGCGTATGGCAACTGTGGTCCCACTCCACAAAGGCGGTGCTTCTATGGACCCTGGTAATTACCGCCCCATAAGCTTAACAAGCCTGGTCTGCAAAGCTATGGAGAGGATCATAATGGAGCTCATAAATAAAGACATAGGGGACCTACAGATATTGGATCCTACCCAATTCGGCTTTGTCAAGGGCAGATTATGCCTCTTGAACTTGGTTGACTTTTTTGAAACAGTCACCAAGGCCATTGATGAGGGTAAGGCAGTTCACACAGCCTACCTTGACCTTGCAAAAGGTTTCGACACAATACCCTACTCGGGTATCATAGAAAAGCTCACCAGCTTAAATGTAAACCCATATGTCACAAGATGGGTTGCAAACTGGCTCAAGGACAGAACCCACAGGGTTAGAGTTGCTGGTGCCATGTCAGACTCCAAGCTGGTCACAAGTGGTGTCCCACAGGGCTCAGTCCTGGGCCCCCTCTTGTTCAGCATCTACTTTTCAGAAGTGCAGGCAAACATAGGAGGATTGTGGCTGACAAAGTTTGCAGATGACTGCAAACTGGGCCCCATAGTTGAAAATCCATCAGACACAGATATCCTTCAGAGAGGTCTCATAGAAATGGATAACTGGTGCCAGAGCCATGGCCTTAAGCTAAACGCCAAAAAATGTATAGTCATACCCTTTGGTAAAAACAAGGTAACCCCAAGTTACCACATAGGTGGCAATCCATTAAGCACAAAAGAGGTTATCAGGGACCTGGGGACCCAAGTTGACAGTAACCTTTCTTTTGACACTCACATTGCCAAAGTGGTTAGGAGGACCTTCTATATTGCCCACCTGATTATGAAGGGATTCACATCCAGATCAAGGGAGGTCATTGTTCCCCTGTACTCTTCACTTATCAGACCAATGATTGAGTACAATGCCCCATTCGAATGTATCTTACCCGACACCTGCAGCAATTGGAAAGACCCCAAAAGTTCCTCACCAAAAGGATAAAGGGGCTCAAAAATATGCCATATGCTGCCCGACTGAAGAAACTCCAGCTCTATTCAGTCGCATACCATCTGCTCAGAGGTGACCTGTGCCTGACATACAAGGCCATGTCCAACCCGGAATTAATGGACATGCTCCACCTCAAAAAATCCAAATCCACCAGAGCCACAAGAGCAAGAGACTTAAACCTCAATACGGATATAAATAGGACGTGCTGGAGGGACAGATTCATCACCCAGAGACTCCCTATGCTGTGGAACAGAATCACGGTCCATGTGAGACAGAGCACCTCGCTGGCTCTGTTCAAGAGGAATCTTGACCAGTGGATGGGAGATCGTAGCTTTACCCCGGGGATCATCTCTGTATCACTGCTGGACAGAGGCACGGCAAACTAATGGGTATAGTATTCTTCAACCTAAGGGGTGGTGAAAGCCACACAACTCTGGCTAGGCTTAAAAATGCCCTAGGGCAGATAGCCTAGTATAAACCTATGAACCTATGAACCTATGACCAGTACAGCTGGAATAGCTAGTAATTAACAAGGTTCATACCTCTCAACCTCTTAGCATAAGAAATCTGGACAAAGCCTAGAATAATGGGGGAGGGAGCAAAAATAGGGACAGGATTTAAATATTGCTCTTATAAACTTATAAAGTTGCTACAATAATAGGTCTTATGTTAACATACATTTTCTGAAGGATATATGGTCTGAATATCAAATGTTTATCATTATTGAGTGGCTTCAGTCCTCAGTTATTTGCCAGAAAACCACGGATTTTATGAGGAACAAAACAAGATATGAGGCAAAAATCTGGCCATTCTGTAAAAAGCTCTGCATTTCAGATGCATGGTAAGGCTCATGTTGGCAAATCAAAGGCCCCAAAGCTAAATCTGACAGAAACAGCACAGAATTACCAGAACTACATTTTCCAATCCAAACTATATACTTATATCAACATATAAAACAAACCTCTTAGAAAACAATATTTTTAGTAGATGACTTCACTCTTGCATCCTCAGGTATATATAATCTGGACCTGCATTTTTTGTCCCATGTTGAGTTACAGCTTGGGTAGTAATTCTAAATATGCTCACAATAAGACAGATATTGTTTAGTGTTTAATGTAGATGAATTGTAATGCATTCTGCATTAAGATGATACATGAACTCAGCACAAACCTAAGTGAGAATTATTATGCAGCTGAATGTATGAATATTAAGAATTCACTTACAAACACATTTTATATTGCAGTAATTTTAATAAAATCTGTATGTTTCATTGTTGCTGTTATTACCCAACATCTAAATGGAAACAAAACTAAAGCAATCCAGAAAGCTCACATCAGGTATGGTATCCACAAGAAACAAAGTACAGTATATAGGATTAGTTCATATAAAATAACTGTAGCTAACAGCTCTAGAAGACCATCTCTCTCTCCCTCTCACTCTCTCTCTCCAATGCAGTACCTACAGGAGGAATAAAGAGGCCTTGTTGAAGTTTCAAGAAATATTGTTGCTGTTGTTGTGTCTTTCGGCTTTTCCCGTTTAGGGGTCGCCACAGTGGAACTCCGGTCCGCTAATGATTGGCAGTAGATTTTTACATGCCGAGTTGCCAGCCCTGGCGCACAACCTTCAACGAAGGTATGCCCATTCACGCATGTTTCCACACAGAGGACACTCTAGCTGAGAATCAAACAGGACAACGTCGTACTGTGAGGCAACAATGCTACCACAGCACCACCACCGCGGATATGAAGTTTCAAGAAAGTTTCAAGAAATGTATTCAGTTAAATAGGTAGATGGGCGCATCATGTTCTTGTTCCACTTTTCTGGTTTTACAGCTGTGATTCAGTGTCAACTAGCAGCAGCTATGCATAAGTGGGACTGTGCTGATTTATCATGGTGGGGGGGTTTCAATATACAAGCCTTGAGTAGAGGACAGAGCATCTTCCCAGGTATAAATGAAGAGATGAAGAAATAAAGACTTGCAGGTGAACCTGGAATTAAAGTTCTCACCACAGACTTTGAGCAAAAGATGCTAGAGTGCTACATATTCTAATCCACAGTATTTATTTATTTATAGACATTTGTTAACTGGGTTAGTCCAGCTGGGCCAGGAACCCATTTTCAGTGGAGACTCAAGGAGAAAAGCTCCAGTTACAGACAGTTTAAGGATACATAACAGTTTAGTTTACAATTAAAAACAATTGCTATTAGTGAACACTACAAGTACACATAAGTTCTGTACTTCAAAGAAAAACATATATATATATATATATATATATATATATATATATATATATATATATTTTTTTTTGTGTAGCTGCTGTATAACTGTTGTGGTAAGGTGTATATCAAGTTCCTGAATGGGGTGGAAGGAATATCTAGAGGTGTAATGAGATGTTAGAGAAGAATATGTGGGAGATAATATGCTGAGAGGATTGTATGAGATTGTAGTAGAAAGTAATAGTATTGGAGTTGTAAAAAGTATGCTGAGGAGTTGTATTAGTAGTATTGACTAATAAATATTCAAACTTTGAAGTCTGCTTGATTTGCATCTTGCAATTTGAGAAGAAAACATATGTGCAAACATTTTACTCCTGGAGTTTATATAATTATTTTGATGCAAACCTCTGAATGAAGTCTTAAAAACTCAATTCAGTTTATAGCATGGATTTTTTCACAATTTCCAGATATTTTTACATTGCGGACAAAATAAATTCAAACTCCATACTATTCTCTGAAAATTAGTACTAGTATTTTTAGGCAATGCAGTCAAGTTGTGACATAGTGCATAAAACTGTAATTTTATGATTTAGCCTTCAGAATGCTCAGAATCATGTCTGGAATATTATTTTTTGCTGAACACGTAAGCCCACAAAGAACAGGTGTCTCTTTTCAGAGGAGAACCACAAATCCTGTCTAGTTAAGTAAGGTGCTCTGAGTCATTTTGTAAGTGGAGACTGAGTACATCAAACCCAAACCATAGTTGGTAAAGCTTGTTAGCAGTCTATGTCCCTAAAGCCGTTTCCTAAACTGCCAGAATAATGGATTCATTATGGTATTAATGGTCTTTTGCATTTTGGTATGTATACCTGTTTTTAGCCTTGCCTTTTTATTATAAAATTCTCCTTCCTTCCTTCCTTCCTTCCTATCACTGCATGCACAACAGAAGATCTCACAGCCAAAAAATGTATCAAAAGGTATCCAAACTAGTAATACCAAAGTATCCACAAGCAGTCAGGAGCCTTTCGACCATTCGATCTTTATTTTTTTAAAACAACTGAGCACTTTTGCCCAAACCATACAATGGGCTTCATCAGAGTAAATTATCTCACCAAACCATTCTGTTTAAATAGTAGTGCCATTGTAATAACAATTAAAATTTATCCTATAACATAACAAAACCAATTAAAATTAAATACGATTGAAATTAACCTTATAATGGATCATTTGTTCATTTAAAATGAATTTTAAAAGAACATTTAACCCTAAACATTTACAATGTTGTCCTGTATTATACCTATTACTTCAATATAGTTAAATAAAATGTGATCTATATTTCAGTATACTAGATACTGGAATACATTCGTTTATACCGGGTGGCTTTGTAGCATCCAACCTCAGCTGCCATAAACATTCTTTAACTTCCAATAAAGTTTTAGAATCACCTCCTTTATCATTTCCAGGTACCCTATCGATCACAAAAAATAAAAACTTTTTAAAATTTTGGCATTTCTCACTATGTTTAATAAGGCACTAACTGTTTTCTTATTCTTAATGTTCCTGGTGTGTTTTAATATACGTAGTCTTAACTTACGTGTCGTCTTGCCCACATAAAATGTGGGGCAGCTCAAACATGTGGCCGCATAAACAACCCTGTCAGTATTACAATTACAAATCCCAGGACAACTAATTGATCTCTTATGATTGTTAATGCTAACATATGGACCATCATTTATAAATTTACACACACTACACATTGCGCATTTACTCATTATTGACATATTGTGATTACCAGTCACTGATCCTCTTTCATATAATTATTTTAAATTAGCCCCTCTACTATAAATAAACTCAGGGCTTGCACCCAATAATTCTCTTAGGTCACCATGGAAAACGCTATCCCAAGTTGCTTGTATAATAGTTTTAACTTTAGTTGTTGTAACATTATATTGCAATATCATTGCTCCCCTCCTATCCATTCTGTTCATACTTTTTTGATGCAAATCCGTACTATCAACATTAGTGGCTTTTACCAACCCTCCCTTAAGAATGGGTTGGAACACACTGTTCCTTTTGTTAATTACCTCGTTACGTATTTTTGTTAGTACATCTAAAGGGTATCCTCTGTCTCTAAACATGTCAATTAACTTAAACATTTCCTTTTTAAACATGCCTCTTGACTAACCAGTCTGTACAATCTCACGATCTGTCCCTTCATAATGTTTTTCTTCTGGAAATATGGGTGACAACTATTAAAATGCAAAAAGGAATTAGAGTAGGTTTTCTTATGATATATATTAAATACATGACACCTTCCTCTTTGAACAATAAGATGTCAAGAAAGTCACACTTATCCGTATTCCCATGGCTAGTAAACTTTATAAATGGTGCAATACTGTCTAAATATTCCACAAATTCCTGTACCTCATCCTTTGTCCTCCTCCAGAAAATCAAAATATTATCCAGAAAACATAAGTATAAAATAATTTTAGACATAAATCTAGATGCAAAAACGTAATTTGTCTCTCATTCAGCTAACACTAGATTGGCATAAATAGGTGCACACCTGGCTCCCATTGCCACTGCCATAATCTGTTTAAAATATTCTCCATCAAATAAAATATAATTATTTCATAGCACCATCTCCATTAAGTCTACTAATAATACTTTAATAAACTATTTGCAAAATATTCCAGTCCTGTATTGTGAGGTATCACTGACAATAAATTGATAACATCCACTGTAACCAATAAAAATTCTTCTCTACAATTTAAATTTCTTATTATGTCCAAGCAGTGCCAAGAATCTCTCAATATATGTGGAATCTTATCCAATACAGCTTTGCACTGGATGTGCACATAAGAAGCCAACACCTCTATTTTTGAACCCATTGCAGCTACTATGGGCCTAAAGGGAGGTTCATCCATATTTTTATGTATTTTGTTGATACTGAAAATAGATGGAATAATCGGCATATCCACCATCAAGTACTTGTATTCTACTTCGGTAATAATCCCCTCAACTAAAAATTCATATAACTGCCAATCTATTTTGGCATATGCTCAGACTTTGAATTTTGACACCCCTTCATATGTATCACTATCATTCAATATTTCTTGCATTTTACGAGTATAATCAATATTGGACATAATAACAATCCCCACCCCCCTTATCTGGTTTCATAACCCTGTATTGATTGGTTGTTGTCAACTCTTTTAAACAAAATCTTTCACTAGTTGTCAAATTATCTACCATATATTTCTCTGTGTATATACATCTCCTTATCTTATTTTCACATAGTTGCTCAAACACCATAACCATAGGGTTACTGGGTTGGATAAATTTACTACTTCTTTTAAAATTCAAACTGTAATCAGTGTAAGGACTAGGATTATTATCAAAAAATTATTTCAACTTCATCTGTCTAGTAAATAATTTGAGGTTGCTCAACAATTTTACAACCTTGCATCGATATGCTGGAATAAAGGAAAAAACTTTTTTAAACAATGAAAAGTAATCAACAGACAGTTCTAGGGCAGTAAAATTATAAATAGAAAAACCTTCAGAATTAAAAAGTCTACATTTCTGTAAATGCATGTGTCCATCACTTTCATTGCCCATTCCATCAACAAATGCTACCCATTTCCTTTCTTGGATAAAGGGAGGCTTCTTTGTTCACCAGTGGCAGTGGGGAGTTTGGAGCAGCCTATATATCCCTGGAGGAGTGTTCCCAGCACAAGAATCCGGTAGTCTATTGGCCATTTTGGGCCAATTTCTAGCTCTTTCAAGTCTCCCTGTATAAAACCCACTTTGGCATGTTTTTTGCAAATGCTACTACTCAGCCAAGTTCCTTGTGGTCCTGCAGAGTGGTGCTAGCAGCAGCGAGGCTAAAAGAGTGACTGATAACCTGATAAAAGTGTTTGTTTTCCTGCTACTACCTGGGCAACTGTCTGATCTAGCTAAACTGCAAGTATTTCTGCTTCTTGAACTGTTTTAAACGGTTTAAAGTTGTTTTTGCACCTGCACTTTTAAAGTTTGTCCTGTTTGTTGCATTTACCTGTTGAGGCTACACACTCAAGTGTGCTAGCCTGTGTTAGATATTTATTGCATTTTCCTGCTGTTTGTTGCAAAAAAGAAAAAAAAAAGTTCCTTGTTTCCCATCTTTCCTGACCTAGAGTAGTCCAAATACAGGCTTTGCTGTATTCTGGACTTTTGGAAAGTTCATGTGTTGCCCATTTCCTTTCTTGGATAAAGGGAGGCTTCTTTGTTCACCAGTGGCAGTGGGGAGCTTGGAGCAGCCTATCAATCCCTGGAGGAGTGTTCCCAGCACAAGAATCTGGTAGTCTATTGGCTGTTTTCAGACAATTTCTAGCTCTTTCAAGTCCCCCTGTATAAAACCCGCTTTAGCGCAGCTTTGCCGCTTAAATGGGTTTAAACCATTCTCAGCTCCACAAAGTCTGCTGTTCACTTTTTCCCCTTATAACTGATCTAGTTCTCATAATAAACACCCTATTCCCACTCTAAAGCCTGGCACTTACTCACTAAAGCAATTATATAAGTCAGCACTAAAAAATTAAAAGCACTACACCCTCACAAACACCCCTTGAGTACTTTGTTCCCCATTGTCCCTTTTTTCAATTATAAAAGAATTCCCAATACTACTCTAGCATGTCCAAAGGTCAGTTTGCAATCTCCTCTCCGGTCCAACTGGTGAAACTGGGAATCTTGAGGCAATGTTACAACTGCCTCATGTACACAGATAACCCTCTCCTCCTCCCAAAAAATTCCAACACATGTGACAGATGCAACCATATAGCCAAACTGGAGGCTAAGCTCTTTCAACTCAGTGCTGGTGTAACCAGTCAGGAGGAGAAGGAAACCACACTCACTACAATTCCAGTCTCACATAGACCTACAACAACAGCAAGCCAAACACATAAACACACAAAAACATACTCGGAGGCTCTAAATAAAAATCTGCCTAAGCAGCAGAGACCTCCAAAGCAGACACCCAAGCAACTGCTACCCCAAAAAATAATAAGTGCAACACATAGCTCACAAAGCCAGTGTGCCGAACAGTCACAGCCCTTAAGGCTAAACAACACACCTGATACACTTGTAATAGGTGACTCTATCGTCAGGCACACTGACGTCCCGCTCACCAGGCTGAACAAGGAGAAGGTCACAGTGAGCTGCCTGTCGGGCGCTAGGATCCGCCACATAACACAAGCTCTCAGGTCACTCCAAGGCAAGTACAAATATGACTCAGCCATTGTCCATGCTGGTATGAATGACCTGAGACATACCTCCCTGGACTACATGAAAAGAGACATAGAGGAGCTCTCTGAGCATGTAGCCCAGGCCGGTATGACCCTGACCTTGAGTAGCATCTCACCCTCACCAAGAATGATGCCACAATATGAAGACAAGATGATCAATTTCAACAACTGGCTTAAGTATTGGTGTCATTCAAAGGGGATCCAATGCCTGTCTGCCTGGGATGACATGCTTGACAAGCCACGATGCTTCGCTAGTGACGGCTTGCACTTGTCACCCCTGGGCTTTCGGATATTGGCAAAGGCTCTTGCCACCCCCATAGTGCCTATTTTAGGCAAGGCTCAAAAGACAAACCCACCTTCATAGGTATCACAAGGGATAAGAAACTAAGAGTAATGCTACTCAATGCCAGAAGTCTAAACCTCAAGATGCATGCACTCGAAACTCTCCTTAGTATGGAGAACATCGATATCTGTGCAGTAACAGAAACTGGTTCAAGGCTCCCGAGAGCACCCCAGCAATACCAGGTTATACCTCATACCATGTTTGTCAGCCCCAAAACTTGGACCAAACCACAAAAGGAGGGGGAGTATCAATATTCATCAAAGATACCCACACCTCCAGGTTGGTGGCACAGCACGAAGCATCAGAGACTATCCATGTGCAACTAACAGTGGGTAAAACTGCCTTTCAGTTTATAGCCTGCTTCAGACCACCCTCCCAAATCCAGGAACCCCACTCAGCCTTCCTGAGAACACTGGAAAATAAGAAGGTCTCTCCAAACAACATTATACTGAGCGACTTCAACTACCCTAACATAGACTGGGAGCATTACTCTAGCTCCAACACCCTAGCCCGAAGGTTCCTAGAATTTATAAACTCAAATGCTATGGAACAACTTGTTGCCACTCCCACAAGAGGGGAAAATATACTGGACCTGATCATCACCAACATGGGGACTCTATGCTCCAGACCAGAAGTGTATCCCTCACTGGTAAGATCAGACCATAAACTAATCTTACTAGATATTCACATCCCGACCCCAGCCCCTGCCCAGAAAACCACAGTGAAAAACTTCTCTAAAGCAAATTTCACACTCCTCAAAACCGAGGTGGAATCCTTCAAAGCCCCTGGGCCTGTGGAAAATACGGCCCAGACCGCAGAATCCATTATAAATGCATTCTATGAACACCTCCAGGAATGCATGGATCATTCAATCCCAAATAAAACCAATACCCAATCCTCCAAAGTTAGGAGTCCTGTTTGGTGGACCCCAGCCATAAACAAACTATACAATAGAAGGAGGAAGCTACTACATGATAGAGCAAAATCCCAAAAAGGGAAGGCATCTCTGATCAGTATTAGCAAAAAACCAGCTTTGAGAGAAAAATTGCACAGGACACTAAGGATAATCACAAGGCTTTCTTTAGTTATGTTAGGAACCTGGGTGGGAATTCCCAGATATGCTCAGAATTAGTCCAAAATGACAAAAAATACACCACACCCACAGACATTGCCAACATTCTAGCTGACAGGTTCAGCGCAAACTTCTCCCCCCCTTCCCCACCAAAAGGGCAAATATCTATCCCAGCAGAGTGCTGCCCCCCTGACATCTCAGATGCTCAGGTAAGAGCCGCCCTCTCCAAAGCAAAAAACACAGCATCAATGGGACCAGACGGTGTCCCAGGCTGCGTCCTACATGAACTCCAAGAAGAACTAAACCCAAACATAAAACTATTGTTCAATCTCAGCCTTACTACAGGATATGTACCCAAAGAGTGGTGTACAGCAACAGTGGTCCCTCTCCACAAAGGTGGTGCCTCAATGGATCCTGGAAGCTATCACCCCATAAGCCTGACTAGCTTGGTCTGCAAAGCTATGGAAAGGACCATCATGGACCTCATAAATAAAGATATTGGTGACCTACAGACACTGGATCCTACCCAGTTCGGCTTTGTTAATGGCAGATCCTGCCTCTTAAACCTAGTTGATTTCTTTGAAACAGTCACCGAGGCCATTGACAAGGGGAAGGTGGCCCACACAGCCTACCTGGAACTTGCAAAAGCCTTCGATACAATACCCCACTTGGGCATTATAGATAATCTCACCAGCTTAAATATAAACCCCTATGCCACTAGATGGGTTGCAAACTGGCTCAAGGACAGAACCCACATGATTAGAATTGCTGGAGCCATGTCAGACTCCAAACCAGTTACAAGTGGTGTCCCACAAGGCTCAGTCCTGGGACCTCTCTTGTTCGGTATATATTTTTCGGAGGTACAGGCTAACACGGAAGGACTGTGGCTGACCAAGTTCGCAGCTGACTGCAAACTGGGTACCATAATCGACTCTCCAGCCGACACAAGCATCCTACAAAAGGGCCTCATAGAAACAGACAACTGGTGCCAGAGCCATGACCTCAAGCTAAAACACCAAAAAGTGTATAGTCATCCCCTTTGGCAAAAACAAAGTGCCCACAAATTACCACATAGGTGGTAATCCATTAAGTACGGAAGAAGTAATTAGGGACCTGGGGACCCAAGTTGATAGCAATCTCTCATTTGACAACCACGTGACCAAAGTGGTTAGAAAAACATTTTATATAGCCCACCTAATCATGAAGGGATTCACATCTAGATCAAGGGAGGTCATCGTGCTTCTTTACTCATCCCTCATCAGGCCCATAATTGAGTACAATGCCTCTTTTGGGATGTACCTTACCAGACACCTGCAGCATCTGGAAAGACCCCAAAAGTACCTCACCAAGAGGAACAAAGGGCTCAAACAGATGCCATATGCTGCCCAGTTAAAGAAACTCCAGCTCTACTCAGTGGCATACCGCCTGCTCAGAGGCAATCTGTGCCTGATGTATAAAGCCATGTCCAACCCGGAATTAATGGACTTGCTGCACCTCAGAAAATCCAAATCCCATCGAGCTACGCTCTTGAGAGACTTGAACCTCAGCACTGAAATAAATAGGACATGCTGGAGGGACAGATTCATAACCCAGAGGCTCCCTTCACTCTGGAATAAAATCCCAGTCCAGGTTAGGCAGAGTCCCTCATTGACTCTCTTCAAGAGGAATCTTGATGAGTGGATGGGAGATAGTAGGTTTACCCCGGGTATCACTTCTCTGTCACTGTTAGACAGAGGCACAATATACTAACCTCGAAAAAGGGCATAGCAAAATTAATTTAAAATGGGAAACACACTCTGGCTAGGCTTATAAATGCCCCAGGGCAGATAGCCTAGTATGAACCTATGAACCTATGAACAAAGTTACTGTTTAATGCAGCCGACTCATCAGTAAAAAATTCAAGCTCCTTACAATAATAGTCTGAAACATTGGGATTTAAAAGAATCTCCCCATTTAAGTGTGATTGGAATTGGAATTGGGTGTTGATTGTATCTTGTATTGCATGGACCACTTCCCCTCCCTCTCCATTGATCCATTTGCTCCCTCTCTGGGGCCCTGTTGAAAGTCAGATGTTGTTGGTTCTGATAACAGTTCCTTATCTGGTCTGATTGTCTTAGGGGTGGGGTTTCTAAAAAATGCTCATTATCCACACAATCTGTTGTAGAAATCACTCCATTGTCACCTTGTCTCTCAGCCCTATTGTTGCCAGGCTACTGCCTTGCCTCCGTACCCCTGTTTTTATTATTTTTAAACAAATAAGCCCTATACTCAGCATAATCCAGGGTATCTTTTGCTAACTTCCCCTGTTTTTTCTCCAGCCCTGTTTTAACAGACTTGTCAATGTCCAACCAAATTTTGTCAAAACGGGCTTTGTAAAAGTCAAATAACAAGTCATTCATAATACTAGTATTTAGGGCTATAATTTCACTTTTCAATTTGGCTAATTTACTATTATTGTTGCAAATTATAATGCACATCAAATCCATACCTGTGTGGTCAAAAAGCACAGTTAGGTCCCGGAAATCCTCCGATTCCTTGCTAATACCCATAGGCCACTTAAAGATCCTCAGGCCCATTGGAACTTGGTTCAATTCGATAGAACCTTCCCAAAAAACATTGTCCATTTGAAGTAACTTAAAACACTTCATTATGTTCTCAAATTCGTGTAACTGAGAATTAAGAGAACTTACACCAGCTCCATTCACCCTTGCCAGCAGGGTGATAGCCACATATCCAAGCAAGGGCGTACATCATTGGCTGAATCATTCATCATAGGTCCATTGGTGTTCGTACCCTTGCCTGCATTACCATTATTTTGAGTCTGTAACCTACTGCTTGATGGTGGTGTATATAAAGTTAAAAGTTCAGCTTGTGTTGTGGACAAAGAAACATTACTATTATCAGCTAAGTCACCTCTCCTGTTTTCACACATGTAGCTGACAATTTGCTGTGAAATGTCCATATATCACACCAACAAATGATCCATCCTGAAGAGTTAAAATGGGTGATAAGTCCCCAATACTAGCTGAGATAAGAAAACATAGCCAAAAAATGTACCAGAAGCAGGGGTGTAGCCAGAGATTTACATTTTGTACTCAGACCTAATGTTGCTGCTTCCAGTACCCACTTGTCAGTGTAGAAATGTACTCACCCCTCAAAATGCTACCCCAAGATACATGGAAAGATGTACTTTCTTTTCATCTGTTACAATTAACTGCCATACAAAGCTAGTTATAGAGATGCATTCCTTTGGTACAAGAATTGTTTGTGAACGGTTATGCTGTGAATATTAATGTACTCAGTTCTAAACAGTTTGTGCTTTTTTAGTGTTGACATTAGCACGAGCTGCTCAGAAAAACTGGACACATTTCAGTACAGTGAGTATGCTTAGCTACATCCTTGACCAGAAGGTATCCAAACCAATAATACCAAAGTATCCATGAGCCAGTCAGGAGCTGTTCAACCGTTCAATCTTTATTTTTTAAAAACAACTGAGTGCTTTCCCCCGAACCATACAATGGGCTTGATCAGATTTAATTATCTCACCAAACCATTCTCTTTAAATAGTAGTGACATCATAAAAACAATTAAAATCTATCCTATACCATAAAACCAATTAAAATTAAATACGATTGAAATTAACCTTATAATGGATCTTTTGTTCATGTAAAATGAATTTTAAAAGAACATTTAACCTTAACATTTACAATGTTGTCCTTTATTATACCTATCATTTCAATAGAGTTAAATAAAATGTGCTCTATATTTCAGTATACTAGATATTGAAATACATTCATTTATACCAGGTGGTTTTGTAGCATCCAACCTCAGCTGACATAAACATTTGCTAACCTCCAATAAAGTTTTAGAATCACCTCCTTTATATACTGAAATATAGAGCACATGTTATTTAACTCTATTGAAATAATAGGTGTAATACAGTACAACATTGTAAATGTTTAGGGTTAAATGTTCTTTTAAAATTCATTTTTCATGAACAAGCGATCCATTATAAGGCTAATTTCAATCGTATTTAATTTTAATTGGTTTTGTTATGTTATAGGATAGATTTTAATTGTTTTTATGATGTCACTACTATTTAAACAGCATGGTTTGGTGAGATAATTAACTCTGATGGAGCCCATTGTATGGTTTGGGCGAAAGCACTCAGTTGTTTTTAAAAAATAAAGAATGAACTGTTGAATGGCTCCTGACTGGCTCATTGATAGTTTGGTATTACAATAGAAGATCTGTTGTTACTATGTGTACCTGGAACCAAATCCAATCCTCCCCATCAAATTGCCTCCATTCTGAAAAAAGTCTGTACTTTATAGCTTTATAGAATACCATCCCTGATCTGAGCAATGTGATATTATTGCCACCTATAAGAAGCTGTGTAGTATGTGGAACTATACCCTTTCAGCATTGTGGGATACAGCTTTCACACACTCATGCTTTGAGTAGAGGAAACCGCATCCTCCCATGCATAAAATGACAGCTGTTGTAGAAGTTAAGAAATGAGGCAGATGGAATTGGACATGGCATACACATGACAGGGAGTGCTCTGAGGCCTAGCACCTAGATGAAAGACGTAATCAACTGAACCTGGCAAAAAATCAAGGGAGGTTTTGAGAGGGAGATTTCATATTTCCAGTGGAAAGGTTTAAATGGGTTTCAGCTGAGATACGTCATCAGTGTGCAACTGAAGAGGCTGAAAGGAGTAGTCTGACCTGACTAATGAAGTCTGCTTATCTATTTTATTTTATTTTTTTGTCATCTGTTTACCAGGAAGATCTAACTGGGATAATATCCCATTTTCAGCAGAGACCTGGGAGAAAAGCTCCACATTGACATAATATGGTTACAGTTAAATAAAGTTATTACATAGCCTGATTCAGAAGAATGACACTAACTGATAATTCTGCTTCAGCTCATACAATGTGAACCTATACATAATGCAAATATCTGGACAACTATAACAAGCTGAAATAGATCCTTGTCAACAGACAGTGTATTTACAAGTTGAAGTCCATAGGGATGACATTAAATGCAATGAGTACACTCTTTGGAACAGACATGACTAGATGATACAGCCTAGGCAAAATGTGACCTTTGTCTAAGAAAAAGATTTTACTGATTCCTTCACTCGGAACATTGTCAGAGTATGCTGGGGTGGACGGAAGGAGGGACAAGTTCAGCCTGGGGTAGAGCAGGAGCAGAGTCAAGTTTTACTTAAGTAGTCTTTTAGTAATAGTTTGAAGTTGGAGAGGCTAGAGGTATATCATAACCAGGAGGCTAACATAAGCTTTTCTACATTTGAGGTAAATGTTCTTGTGTTACAAAAAAAATACTGTTCAGACTTTTTGTAAGCAGTGCACTCTGGAATTCCTGGTCTGCATTCTACTGTACTTAAAAAAAGTTGTTACAGCCCAGAGCTTTTATATATAGCACTCAGCTGTTTAGCTTTCCAGCTGCAAAATAAGGAACACTACCTCTCATTATGTAGAACAAATGGGCAAAATATGCACCAGTCATAAAACACTTACTTACAACTTCAACTAGGAACTCACAGAATGGATAAATTAATATAATTCAGTACTATTTAACATGGATATCTGTTAAAAAAAATTCTTAGCATTGAATGTGTGACAGATCCTTTCAACATGAAACTGAGAAACCTAGACTTTTTAAGCCATGAAATATGGTTTTCTTCTTCTTTTGGCTGTTCCCATTAGGGTTCACCACAGCAAATCATCTTTTTCCATTTCTTCCTGTCCTCTGCATTTTGCTATGTCACACCAACCACCTGCATGTCGTCTCTCACCAGAACCATAAACCTTATCTTAGGTCTTCCTCTTACCTGGCAGCTCCATCTTTAGCATTCTTTACCCAATATACCCAGCATCCCTCTTTAGCACATTTCCAAACAAACACAATCTCGCCTCTCTGGCTTTCAATCCAAACCATCCAACCCGAGCTGACCCTCTAATATACTGATTCCTAATCCTATCCATCCTCGTCACACCCAATGCAAATCTTAACATATTTTACTCTGCCACCTCCTGCTCTGACTCCTCCTGCCTTTTTGTCAATGCCATCATCTCCAACGCATATAAGATAGCTGGTCTCATTACCCTCTTGTAGACCTTCCCTTTCACTCTTACTGGTACCTCTGAGGCCTAGTGCGCTAGCCTGTGTTACATATTTATTGCAATTTCCTGCTGTTTGTTGCAAAAAAGAAAAAAAAAAGTTATCCTTTTTTCCCATCTTTCCTGACCTAGAGTAGTCCAAATACAGGCTTTGCTGTATTCTGGACTTTTGAAAAGTTCCTGTGTTGCCATTTCCTTTCTTGGATAGAGGGAGGCTTCTTTGTTCACCAGTGGCAGTGGGGAGCTTGGAGCAGGCTATCTGTCCCTGGAGGAGTGTTCCCAGCACAGGAATCTGGTAGTCTGTTGGCTGTTTTGGGCAAATTTCTAGCTCTTTCAAGTCCGCCTGTATAAAACCCGCTGTAGCACGGCTTTGCATGATTTTGTGCATAGCGCTTCATTGAGCAGTGCCGCTTATTTGGGTTTGAGCCTTGGAACTGATCTAGTTCTCATAATAAACACCCTATTCCTATACTAAAGCCTAGCACTTGCTCACTAAAGCAATTATATAAGTCAGCACTAAAAAAATTAAAAGCACCTACACCCTCACAAACTCCCCTTGAGTAACTTGTTCCCCATTGGCCCTTTTTTTCAATTATAAAGGAATTCCCAATACTATTCTAGCATGTCCAAAGGTCAGTTGTCAGTCTCCTCTCTGGTCCAGCTGGTGAACCTGGGAATCTTGAGGCAATGTTACAACTGCCTAATGTACACAGACAACCCTCTCCTCCTCCCAACAAATTCCAACACATGTGAGAGATGCAACCATATAGCCAAACTGGAGGCTAAGCTCTCTCAACTCAGTACTGGCGTAACCAGTCAGGAGGAGAAGGAAACCACACTCACTACAATTCCAGTCTCACATAGACCTACCACGACAGCAAACCAAACACATAAACACACAAAAACATACTTGGAGGCTCTAAATAAAAATCTGCCTAAGCAGCAAAGACCTCCAAAGCAGACACCCAAGCAACCGCTACCCCAAAACAAAACACATGCAACACATAGCTCACAAAGCCAGTGTGCCGAACAGTCACAGCCCTTAAGGCTAAACAACACACCTGATACACTTGTAATAGGTGACTCTATCATCAGGCACACTGACGTCCCGTTAACCAGGCTGAACAAGGAGAAGGTCACGGTGAGCTGCCTATCGGGTGCTAGGATCCGCCACATAACACAAGCACTCAGGTCACTCCAAGGCAAGTACAAATATGACTCAGTCATTGTCCATGCTGGTGTGAATGACCTGAGACGTACCTCCCTGGACTACATGAAAAGAGACATAGAGGAGCTCTCTGGGCATGTAGCCCAGGCCGGTATGACCCTGACCTTGAGTAGCATCTTACCCTCACCAAGAATGATGCCACAGTATGAAGACAAGATTATCAATTTCAACAATTGGCTTAAGTATTGGTGTCATTCAAAGGGGAGTCAATGCCTGTCAGCCTGGGATGACATGCTCGACAAGCCGCGATGCTTCGCTAGGATGGCTTGCACCTGTCACCCTGGGCTTTCGGATATTGGCAAAGGCTCTTGCTACCCCCATAGTGCCTTTTTTAGGCAAGGCTCAAAAGACAAACCCACCTCCATAGGTATCACAAGGGATAAGAAACTAAGAGTAATGCTACTCAACGCCAGAAGTCTAAACCTCAAGATGCACGCTCGAAACTCTCCTTAGCATGGAGAACATCGATATCTGTGCAGTAACAGAAACCTGGTTCAAGGCTCTCGAGAACACCCCAGCACTACCAGGTTATACCTCATACCATGCTTTTCAGCCCCAAAACTTGGACGAACCACAAAGGAGGGAGTATCAATATTCGTCAAAGATACCCACACCTCCAGGTTGGTGGCACAGCACGAAGCATCAGAGACTATCCATGTGCAACTAACAGTGGGTAAAACTGCCTTCCAGTTTATAGCCTGCTACAGACCACCCTCCCAAACCCAGGAACCCCATTCGGCCTTCCTGAGAACACTGGAAAATATGAAGGTCTCTCCAAACACCATTATATTGGGTGACTTCAACTACCCAACCATAGACTGGGAGCATTACTCTAGCTCCAACACCCTAGCCCAAAGGTTCCTAGAATTTATAAACTCAAATGCTATGGAACAACTTGTTACCACTCCCACAAGAGGGAAAACATACTTGACCTGATCATCACCAACATGGGGACTCTATGCTCCAGACCAGAAGTGTATCCCTCACTGGTAAGATCAGACCATAAACTAATCTCGCTGGATATTCACATCCCGACCCCACCCCATGCCCAGAAAACCACAGTGAAAAACTTCTCTAAAGCAAATTTCACACTCCTCAAAACCGAGGTGGAATCCTTCAAAGCCCCGGGCCTCTGGATATACTGCCCAGACCACAAAATCCTTTATAAACGCATTCTATGAACACCTTCAGGAATGCATGGATCATGCAATCCCAAATAAAACCAAGACCCAATCCTCCAAAGGCAGGCGTCCTGTCTGCTGGACCCCAGCCATAAACAAACTATACAATAGAAGGAAGAAGCTACTACATGACAGAGCAAAATCCCAAAAAGTTAAGGCATCTCTGATCAGTATTAGCAAAAACTACGGGCACTCATAAAATCGTCTAAGGCCAGCTTCGAGAGAAAAATTGCACAGGACACTAAGGATAATCACAAGGCTTTCTTTAGTTATGTTAGGAACCTGGGTGGGAATTCCCAGATATGCTCAGAATTAGTCCAAAATGACAACAAATACACCGAACCCACAGACATTGCCAACATCCTAGCTGACAGGTTCAGCGCAAACTTCTCCCCCCCCCTCCCCCCCCAAAGAGCTAATATCTATCCCCGCCGAGTGCTGCCCCCTGACATCTCAGATGCTCAGGTAAGAGCTGCCCTCTCCAAAGCAAGAAACACAGCATCAATGGGACCAGACGGTGTCCCGGGCTGCGTCCTACATGAACTCCAAGAAGAGCTAAACCCAAACCTAAAACTACTGTTCAATCTCAGCCTTACTACAGGATATGTACCCAAAGAGTGGCGTACAGCAACAGTGGTCCCTCTCCACAAAGGTGGTGCCTCAACGGATCCTGGAAACTATCGCCCCATAAGTCTCACTAGCTTGGTCTGCAAAGCTATGGAAAGGATCATCATGGACCTTATAAATAAAGATATTGGGGACCTACAGACACTGGATCCTACCCAGTTCGGCTTTGTTAAGGGCAGATCCTGCCTCTTAAACCTGGTCAATTTCTTTGAAACAGTCACCAAGGCCATTGACAAGGGGAAGGTGGTCCACACAACCTACCTGGACCTCGCAAAAGCCTTCGATACAATACCCCACTCGGGCATTATAGATAAGCTCACCAGCTTAAATATAAACCCCTATGTCACTAGATGGGTTGCAAACTGGCTCAAGGACAGAACCCACATGGTTAGAATAGCTGGAGCCATGTAGCCATGTCAGACTCCAAACCACTTACAAGTGGCATCCCACAAGGCTCAGTCTTGGGACCTCTCTTGTTCGGTATATATTTCTCAGAGGTACAGGCCAACATGGAAGGACTGTGGCTGACCAAGTTCACAGATGACTGCAAACTGGGCACCATAATAGACTCTCCAGCTGACACAAGCATCCTCCAAAAGGGCCTCATAGAAACAGACAACTGGTGCCAGAGCCATGGCCTCAAGCTAAATGCCAAAAAGTGTATAGACATCCCCTTTGGCAAAAACAAAGTGCCCACAAATTACCACATAGGTGGTAATCCATTAAGTACAGAAGAAGTAATTAGGGACCTGGGGACCCAAGTTGATAGCAATCTCTCATTTGACAACCACGTGGCCAAAGTGGTTAGAAAAACATTTTATATAGCCCACCTAATCATGAAGGGATTCACATCTAGATCAGGGGAGGTCATCGTGCCTCTTTACTCATCCCTCATCAGGCCCATAATTGAGTACAATGTCCCTTTTGGGATGTACCTTACCAGACACCTGCAACAACTGGAAAGACCCCAAAAGTACCTCACCAAGAGGATCAAGGGGCTCAAACAGATGCCGTATGCTGCCCGGTTAAAGAAACTCCAGCTCTACTCAGTGGCATACCGCCTGCTCAGAGGCGATCTGTGCCTGACTTATAAAGCCATGTCCAACCCGGAATTAATGGACATGCTGCACCTCAGAAAATCCAAATCCCATCGAGCTACGAGCTCGAAGGACTTAAACCTCAGCACTGAAATAAATAGGACATGCTGGAGGGACAGATTCATAACCCAGAGGCTCCCTTCACTCTGGAATAAAATCCCAGTCCAGGTTAGGCAGAGTCCCTCATTGACTCTCTTCAAGAGGAATCTTGATGAGTGGATGGGAGATCATAGGTTTACCCCGGGTATCACTTCTGTGTCACTGTTAGACAGAAGCGCAGTATACTAACCTCGAAAAAGGGCATAGCAAAATTAATTTAAAATGGGTGGCGAAAGCCATACACACTCTGGCTAGGCTTATAAATGCCCTAGGGCAGATAGCCTAGTATGAACCTATGAACCTATGAACCTATGAACCTGTCTGTCACAAATCCCTCCTGGCACTCTTCTCCACCCACCCCACCCTGCCTGTACTCTCTTCTTTACCTCTCTTCCACACTCACTATTACTCTGAGCTGTTGATACCAAGAATTTAAACACATCCACATTTGCCAACTCTATTCCCTGCATCATCATCATTCCTCTATCCTATATTCTGTCTTAGTCCTAATGACCTTCATTCCTCTCCTCTCTAGAGCATATCTCTACCTCTCCAGGATCTCCTCAACGTGTTTCCTACTCTCACTACAGATCACAATATCATCTGCAAACATCATAGTCCACAAGTACAATTGTCTGATCATGTCTGTCAACCTGTCCATCACCATTTCAAATAGGAAAAGGCTCAGATCTGATCCTTGATGTGATCCCACTTCCACCTTAAATGCATCCACCACTTCTACCACAGACCTTACCACTGTCACACTACCCTAGTATATATCCTGTACCACTCTTACATACTTCTTTTCCACTCCCAACTTCCTCATACAATGCCACAACTCCTCTCTAGGCACTCTGTCATATGGTTTCTTTAAGTCCACAAAGACAGAATGCAACTCCTTCTGACTTTCTCTATACTTCTCTATCAACACTCTCAGAGCAAAGATTGCATCCGTAGTGCTCCTTCCTGACATGAAACAATACTGCTGCTCACATCACCTCCCTTCTTAATCTTGCTTCCACTACTCTTTTCCATAACGTCATGCTGTGACTGATCAGTTTTATCCCTCTGTAGTTACTACAGCTCTGCACATCACACTTATTTTTAAAACTCAGTACCATAACACTTCTCCAGTCCTCAGGCATCCTCTCACTTTCCAAGATTTCATTAAACAATCTGGTTAAAAACTCCACTGCCATCTCTCCTAAACACCTCCATGCTACCACAGGTATGTCATCTGGACCAACAGCCTTTCCATTCTTCATCCTCTTCATAGCTGCCCTTACTTCCTCCTTGCTAATTCATTGCACTTCCTGATTCACTATCCCCACATCATCCCATTTTCTTTCTCTCTCATTCACTTCATTCATTAGCCCCTCAAAGTACTCTTTCCATTCGCTCAACACACTCTCCTTGCATGTAAGTACATTTCCCTCATTATCCTTTATCACCCTTATCTGCTGCACATCTTTCCCAGCTTAGTCCCTCTGTCTAGCTAATCAGAACAGGTCCTTTTCTCCCTCCTTTGTGTCCTACCTTTCATACAACTCTCCATACACCTTATCCTTAGCCTTCATTACCTCTCTCTTCACCATACACCTCATTTCTTTATACTCCTATTTACTTTCTTCATCTCTCTGACAATTCCACTTCTTCATCGCCAACCTCTTTCTCTGTATATTCTCCTGTACTTCCCCATTCCACCACCAGGTCTCCTTGTCCTCCTTCATCTGTCCAGATGTCACACCAAGCACCTTTCTAGCTGTCTCCCTTATCAGCTCTGCTGAAGTCACCCAGCTATTCAGTAACTCTTTACTGCCACCCAGTGCCTATCTTAACTCTTTCTTGAGCTCCACCTCACAATCACCCTTTTTCATCTTCAACCATTTGATCCTTGGTACTGCCCTCACACTCCTCCTCCTCTTCTTGATCACCAACGTCATCCTACAGACCACCATCGTATGCTGCCTAACTACACTTTCCCTTCTACCTGGGATATAATCCACCCTTGTGCCTCTTCCTCCAGTCTCATACATCACCCTATGCTTCTCCCTCTTCTTAAAATATGTATTCACCACAGCCATGTCCATCCTTTTTGCAAAATCCACTACCATCTGACCTTCTGCATGCCTCTCCTTAACACCATACCTACCCATTACTTCCTCATCCCTACCCATCACTTCCTCATCCCCTCGGTTCCCTTCATCAGCCTGCCCATTGAAATCCACTCCAATCACCAGCATCTCACCTTTGGGTACACTCAACACCACTTCATTGAACTCACTCCAAAATGTTTCTTTCTCATCTATCGCACACCCAACTTGTGGAGCATATGCACTAACAACACTCATCATCACAACATCAATTTCCAGCTCCATAAACATTAGTCTTTCTGACACTCTTTTCACCTCCAAAACACTCTTGGCATGCTGTTCCTTCAGGATAGACCCTACCCCATTTCTCCTCCCATCCACACCATGATAGAACAGTTTGAACCTGCCTCTGATA
The DNA here is from genome assembly GCF_019279795.1 of Protopterus annectens. Lineage (NCBI taxonomy): Eukaryota > Metazoa > Chordata > Ceratodontiformes > Protopteridae > Protopterus > Protopterus annectens. The sequence goes on from NC_056745.1 coordinate 1,279,734,117, forward strand.
CACCTGGCCTTACTTTCTTTCCATCTGGTCTATTGCACACACAATATATCAACCTTCATTCTTTCCATCTTATGAGCTAGGGCTCTCCCTATACCAGTCATGCTGCCAACATTCAAGGTTCCTACCCTCACTACCGCACTCCTAACCTGCCTCCTCTAGTCCTGCCTTTGGGCATGCCTTCTCCCTCTTCTTCTCCTTCTCCTTTGGCCAACAGTAGCTCAATTTCCACCAACACCCTGTTGGCTAACAGTACTGGTGGTGGTCATTGTTAATCCGGACATCAACTGATTTGGTATGGAAATCTGTATTGTTATCCACAGATGTCATTTGGCAAAAGGTTTACACTGCATGCCCTTCCTGACATACCCCTCCCCATTTATACAGGCTTGGGATCAGCACAAAGAAATGCACTGGCTTGGGCATTCCCAGTGGCTGGGTTAAGCCCTTAAATATGGTATATTCCTCATAACAAAATACACTTAACAGGTAGACCCCTGTACATGATCTGAACTTGGGCTGACAGTGGATGTAAAACTGTGCAATTTTTTTTTTTTTTGGGGGGGGGGGGTTACTACATCTTTAATTTTAATTGTATAAAATTGTTGTCTTTTATTTGTCTATGTAAATTGTCTAAAAATAAAACAAATATAAACCCTAAATTTTGGGTCCAGGCAATTTCTTATTTGCCATCATCAGCCTACTGTTGTCATGTTAGTTTTAAGTTCTGTCTTCTTTCTCTGACAATTCCAGTTTTGTAGATTTTTTAACCAAAAGGCTGTGACCAACAGACTATACCACTATAGTAATAAATACAAATTTTTTATCTCCATACCTCCACAACTGATTAATTGCTCCTAAATGACTGAGTCATACTTCACTGTCTCCCCACCCCCCAAATTAAATTTTGCTGTATTCCTATGAACAGTGGACATCTAACTCTTCAGTGAGACAGCCGTTTGGCATTTCCTAGTGAGGTCAACTACAGGTGTGAGAGAGATGGAAAGAACTCATATCTGTGATCTGAGGAAAAACTTTTTTTGTAATGCGAGGGTGTGGAAACTAACTGAAGCGAAGCATGCACTACACACATAAATGTTCGGAACCTAAACTTCACCCCTTCCAGTACCTAACATTTTTAGCTTGCCTATAGCTGCTTGAAAAGCCCACTGGTCTCCCTTGGAAAAAGATGTGACTATGATCAAATGCTCCCCTAAGAAAGAGAGATGATGTTGGCCATTCAGATGTTGACTGTTCGAAACAAGATAGTTGTTGACGAAGGTTACCTTAATAAAATGTTACTCTGAACAGTGCCAAGAACTAAGTCCATCAAACAGATGCCCACTACTGCCACTACACATAAGGAAGTTAATTTTCAGGTCAGTCAGGAGTGTTCTACTGACTTTCCTTTTGATCTGAATGTTTACTGTACCAAACCTGCATGTAGCAGTTTCAATAATGTGATGAGTGAAAACACAGAGGTCATAACTTCACCTTCCCCTTTCCTGAACACTGTTCCAGAGAATTTGGTACAAATCAGAGTAGTTCAAAGGACAAACAGAAGGGTAAGGGAGATGCAGAAGAGAATGAACTTAACAAAATTTGAGAGTTTGACTCAAGTTTATTCTTTTTTGAATTTTAGTGACTTTGTAGTTCAGGAATGGCACTTGGCTATTTTGAGCAAAGGATTTTCATTTGTTCCATCATGCAGAGCAGATTTGGTCAACATTGTTAAAGAACTCAAATTATATGTATGAAAATTAAATCTAAATTTTATTTTGCATGATGATGATACTTTGATGGACGGGGGGATTGACAAACTCAAGAAAAAGAGTACATACTATAGCTCATTACATCACACTCTGCAAGTTTTTTCAGAGACATGTGAGAAAGATTAGAGATCTTTTAGGTGCTCCATTGCCCAATTTTTTTTTTAATATGACTAGGTCTGAGAGAGAAGGTTTGTCTAAAAGGGCTCCGAATCATGAAATCAGAGAAAGGCAATGTAGTTGTATTAATGAATTATGTTGATTATACAGATATTATTCTTGCTTTGTTAGCTGATAGTAGTCTTTATGAATCAGCATTTGTTAATGAAACTGACCATCATTTTCATTAGGCTGACAGTAGTTTATTAGATCTACTACATAATGCACAAGTTGATGTTAAACGTTTTGAGTTTTTACAGGTTGAATTTCCCAAAATGGGTCGATTTTTTGGTATTCCAAAAACTCATAACATTATTGCTGAAGGTGATTTTCCTTCCTTTAGACTCATTATTTCTGCAGATGAAATAAAAACTGAATTAATTTCTATTTTTTTTATTATGTCATGAACGCTTTAGGGAATCTTGGGCTTTATTAGACCTATTGCACCAATATACTTTTTCTGGTTACGAAAAATTTGTGCTCACTTTGGATGTAGTTTAAGTATATACCTGCATACCGCAAGACACGGGGCTAGATTTCGAGAAATTATAAGTAATTTCATGAATGATGATATCAGTTTCATTAACACTCTCTGTACTCTTACTGAACTTGTTTTAGCTAATAACTTCTTTGTATTTAATGGAGATTATTTTAAAAAGAAAAAAAAATGTGTGGCCATGATTGCAAGGATGGCACCCTCTTTCGCTATCCTAGTGCTGAGTTGGTGGGAACAAGATGTTCTCCATGCGCACACTTTGTTTTATAAACTAGCATTTTGCAGGAGATAGATTGATGTTCTGTTTTTTGTTTGGGAAGGTGAGTTGGAAGAATTTTATGTATTTGTCAATGACTTCATTTTTTGTACACGTTTTTTGACCTTTACAAAAGGGTGTTTAGGAAGGGTTGTTAATTTTTTAGAAATTGAAATCACAATGGACCTAGTCCTGGGCAATTTTCGGAGTAATATTTTTTAGAAAAGCAATCTTCATCAATAACTATCTTGTTTCCAACAGTCAACATCTAGAAATTATGAAAAAGAATGCCATCAGGCTTCAGTTTATTAGGATTAGTCATCTTATTAATGTTGACACTAAATATCAAAACAAATTACTTTATCTAAAACAACTGTTTATTGGTAGAAATTACAGTGACCCCTTACTGGATAACATCATTGGTAAGGTTAAGAGTTTTAGAAAGACAGTCCCCTGGATTCACAATCCTTCCATGCAGGACTAGTTTGTCCTGCACAGAAGCGGCCGTTTATGAGCAGGATGGCAGTGCACCATGCATATTAATGAAGGTGCGCTGCCTGAGCTCCTAAATGGACACGGAGCGTGTATGAGTGCAGGGGGCATGTCTGAGAGCAGAGCTCTCAGAATATACAAGCCCTTGCAATGAAGAACAGCAGAGTATAAATAAGAATGAGCGAGACCGCTCATAGGTGTTCGCATACCCCCAGCAACATCCCCCCCACGTTTACAAGAGCAATAGTTAAAACATTAAATATAAAGATTTTTTTTATGAAACAGATTACATTTAACCGTAGTTGCACGAGTTTGCCCATCGCTTAGCTACGGTTAATGCTTGCAAATTAAGAAGTACAGCAATAGTGTAGTGGGCAGATCATTCGCCTTACAAGCAGTCATTCCGGGTTCGAGTCCCACTCAAGTACAATCCATTTTCCATATCAAATCACTGAATGATCAATTTATTTTGTTGTATAACTTATGATAACATATATTTATATCATGTATATATTTATAACATATATTTGTGAACTGGAGTACTGCATAAAATGCAGATGTGGGGTGTCATTGTCATAATGTTGCAAAGTCCACAGATAATCACAAGTGCCCCATACAGTATATGTACACAGGAATCAGGGATGCAAATGGAAAGTAAAATGTGTAATGAATGATAACTTAATACAGTTTCCAAATCCACCACCTTCCCAAGAACCATTAGACATTACTGTCTAAATTAGTGCGGTGGTAAGCAGGAGTAAGCACTAGTAAGTAAGTGTAAGCACTATTAAGCAGTAGTAGTAGGGAGTAAGCATATTTAAGCAGTAGTAAGCGAGATTAAGCCAGTTTGAGTGGGGTTAAGCAATGCGCACACAGGTTAAGCAATATTGAAGCTAACTGTCTGTAAGCATACTTAACCTAAGGTTAGCATAGCTTACCCTCGCGCAAACCCACGCAAACCCTCTTACAATTGTTTAAAAGTACCTTAATCACTCTGTATGTTACAGCCGCTGTTCTGGACAGAAAAAAAAAATAAACAGCCTTTGCAGGTCTTGAACTCAGGACCCTGTACACTATAGTCATAGTAGTTAACCACTAAGCCATCACAGCAGTACATAAGATTGAGGTATCACCAAACAGATCCTCACTATAGGATATTCAAACTGAACATGTGAAAGGAATCTATATACAGTCATACGTTGTATAACCTACTACATAACATAAATATGTGAACTGGAGTAGTGCATTAAGCCCAGATGTGAGGTGTCATTGTAATTTGTTTGTGTCTTTTGGCTTTTCCTGGTTAGGGGTCGCCATAGTGGAACTCCGGTCCGCTAATGATTGGTAGTTGATTTTTACGTGCCGAGTTACCAGCCCTGATGCACAACCTTCAACGAAGGTATGCCCATTCACGCATGTCTCCACACAGAAGATACTCTAGCTGTGAATCGAACTGGACAGCGTCTTACTGTGAGGCAACAACACTACCGCAGCACCACCACTGAGGTGTCATTGTAATAAAGTGTTGAAATCCCTTAATAAACACAAGAACCCCATACAGTGTACCTACACATGACTCATGGATACCAAGCACATATATAACATGTAATGAATAATAAATCAATGCCAGAATCCAAATATATATAATGCAACTTAAATATTAAGCAATGCTAAACATTGCACAGCCCTTCTTAGTAGGAGTAGGCAATGTGTAGACCAGCTAACTCGGTCTTCCCATTGGTATACCCCTTTAAGCCATGCCAACCTTAGGTAAGCAAGTTTGCCTATAGCATAGCCTTTTCAAAACCATCCAATCATGGCACAGTATGGGAAACTGGCCCTATTTAAACCCAACAGGTGGGAATACATCTCATAACTGGTTGTAGCTTTCCCTTGTAGGCACTATGTCTGGAATGGGAGAGGGTGTGCGCTTTCGGGTGCAGCGCTGGGGCATCCGGGAGTCCAGAGTCATGGCAGGACTCCTTGTGAAAGATCATGACATGAGACTGCTGCAGGCCAGTACCAGGGTTCCCAGTACAAAGCGGAAGCCTGGGACTGTCTCATCGATGACTTCACCAGTGCCACTGCCATACCCTGAACTGGTGAGCAGGTCAGGCATCACTGTGCCGACCTGAAGTGACAAAAGGGGGATTTCTTGGATCAGTGGATTCAAAAGGCTAGGAGGACAGGGGTGGTCCCAGCTGTGTGTAAGTATCAGTCCACTACCTGTTTAATAATTGCCAGCTCATGTATATTATGGATAGGTATGGCTAAATATTCCTCTTATGTCTTTCACAGCTGCAAGTGAGTGGGCTATGAAC